>NW_019154159.1:1114786-1377517 GCF_002288905.1 Enhydra lutris kenyoni
AAAAAAAAAAAAAAAGACTTAAAGAAGCATTTCTCATACTTTAACGGACTCACCATACAAGTCACCTGGGAAATTTGTTAAAATTCAGATTCTGAATCAATGGGTCAGTGTAGGGCCTGATTTTGCATTCCTAACAAGCTCCTAGGTAAAGTCTGTGCTGCTAGTCTCAGAACACACGTTGAGTAACAAGGCCCAAGATGGCTTTCGATCCAATACTTTTTCTGTTTACGTTAGACAGCAACAATAAGATGCACTGAACCCTGATTAAAGATGGATTTGTCTAAAAAAATCCAATGGACTGCAGCTTTCTTTTTTTTTTTTTTAAGGTTTTATTTATTTACAGAAAGAGAGAGTGAGAGAGGGAACACAAGCAGGGGGAGTGGGAGAGGGAGGAGCAGGCTTCCTCCAAGCAGGGAGCCCCATGCAGGGCTTGATCCCAGGAGTCCGGGATCGTGACCTGAGCCAAAGGCAGACATTTAATGACTAAGCCAACAAATTTGGATAGTTATTTTATTTTACACTGAGGAAACTGAAGCTCAGGCAAGTCACTCTGAGATAGGGAAAATGAACGACTCCACAAAAATATGCTTTTTGCTCCTTTTCCTGCTTTTTCTTTTCTTTTTTTTTTAAGTAGACTCTATGCCAACATGGGGCTTGAACTCACAACCCTGAAATCAAGAGGTACGTTTTCTACCAACTGAGCCAGCCACACACCCCTTCCTGCTTCTCTTTTTGCTAGGACCCACACCCCCACTTTACGGATGTCTCTTGTAAGGAACGAGGAATTAATGATGTCTTTAGAATAGCTAACATCTAAGGAAGGAGTAGGTAAGAATGACCGCATGAAGCCACAGTATGCGTGTTCCAGACAACCAGCTCTAGACATCTCAATGCCAAGATTCCCTGACTCCAAGGAATAACACCTGGGACCTTATCTTCGTTCTAACTGGTTCCTGGATGCCTGAGAGGACATATGCACCAGACCACCATCCTCAATAAAAACCCCCAGGCCCCAAGCAAAGAAGAGACTCCCTCCTTTCCTTTCTGAATCTCCCGGACACACTGTCTGTATGTGCACTCTTTCTATACCTTCCAGAAACTCTGCTTTCACCTTCTGCTGCCTCGAGTTTGATTCTTATCAGTCGTGCATCAGGGATCCTTCTCCAGGTCCCTGGACCTGGCCTGCCAGCATCGACTCCTACAAAACTGATCTGGGTTTAAATCAGGCTATGTGGATTCCATCCGTGTGTCCTCGAACATCATAAAACTGCCTCCCTAAATGCCTTCCAAAGGGATGGACTCAGGAAGTAGGTTGCTCAAGGGCAGGATCCCCGAGTCATTTTGCCCAGAGCTTTCAATTTCATTCAGGAAAAAACTGCACACGGATGTGCCCAGCACTATGCGGGCGCAAGGACCAAATAGTGGTCACGTCAGGCAAGATCCCTGTCCTCAGGGATCCCAATATGGGGAGAGAGCCAGTGAAAAGAAAGGATAGAGTGTGGCCAGGACTACACACAGTATTTTAGGACCACAGAAGAACGTTCTAACACGGAATTTGGGGGCGGGGAAGAAATCTGGGAAGGATTTTAGGAGTATAATAAGGTGGAACTTCAACAGCGGGGTAAGGGGATCTTCCAAATAAAGGAACCAAAAGGTGTGAAAAATCCTGCTGGGACTAAACCGCCCAAGGTGCGCACGTGGGCGCTGACAGACCCCCTCCGCCAGTGCTCGGGGAGGACGCCGGCGGCTCCCCAGCCCCCCGAGACGCGAGGCCGGCGCTCACAGCGCCTGCTCCAGGCGTCCCGCACCTGACTCCTCCCCGAAGTATTCCCGGTAGGTCCGCCACCAGTGCGGGTTCCTCGCCTCCTGCTCCGCCCGGCGCCGGTAGCGGTCAAAGCTGCGGTATTTCTCCAGCCGCTCCAGGTTGCTCACGTCGATGTCCTCGTTGGGCATCGGCCCTAGAGGGGCGGTCCGGCGGCTCAGGGCGGCTGCGGGGCAGACAGCGGGACGTGAGGCTAGGTGCGGACGCTGGCTCGAGCCCCGGGGATCGGGGTACACGGGGACTTCCACGAGCCCCCCCCACCTCAGACCCCTCACCCGAGGTGCTGAAGCCCCGCCACCTCTGACTTCCAAACAGCGCGGCTCGCCACCAGGGCGCCGCCATCTTCCCCCAAGACGGCCCGCCGCCGCGGCCGCCGCCTAGGACCCCGCAGAGGTGGCCGGAGCAGCGCCTGAGCACCCCGCCCGGCCCCGCCCCCGGGTTTGCGTCCTACGAGCCCCGCCCCCGCCGGGGCGCCGATTCCTCCTTCCCGAAAGGCTCGAGGTGTTTCCCCCAGTTGGGCGACGGCGACGAGCTCCGGAAGTGCCCGGTGGCCGGCGGGGCGGAGCTGCGGGCAGTCCGGGCCCCTAGCCGGGGCCTGCCGCCACGAGGAGGCGTACGCTGCAGCCTGCCCCTCTGCAGAGGGCCCCGAGGCCAGCGGCGCGCGGGTCCTCGAACGCCGGCGTCTTGTGTCCTAGGACGCTCCAAGAATGGGCTCGCTTGGAACTGCTGTTTGAAAGTTGAGCACGGATTTCCACATGTATCAATGGAAGCAAATAACGAGCACGGATGGCTCTTGAAGTGGAAGTAGTGCCCCTACCCCCGCCCCCCGTGTCTTTTCTCACGGTCACTTAACACCGGTACTTATCTCTACAGCAAAATGGATTAAGCATGTTATGACCTTGTGCAGTTTATAATTTTGAAGGGAGAAGGAGCAGCAGATACACAGCTGTGTAGCCCTCTAGTCTGTGGGCTGGGGTAAAAGCTGATGGAAGGAGAGAAGCAAGCTACCTCCCACACCTTAGTGCCAGGGGCAGTGATACAGAGCAGTCAGAGGCACTAAGTATCTTACAACCAAAGGGCGGCGGCCCGTCTCTACTCGGCTGTTTCATCCAGTGACACCACCCAGTGGTCCCAGCCAGAAATCTGGGGGTCCTCCTCCACACCTCTTCCTTCCTGACCCTCCATGCTAGACATCAGGTCCTGTGGGGTCACGTTTCCATGACGCCTGACTGCTACCCCCAGGAGTGCTGTCCTCAGTCTCCCCAGCACCCCTGCAAGCAGCCTTCTGACCCGCCCCCTCCAGCGTGTCCACAGCCTGCATGCGGTTTCTAAAGCACAAATAGAGGCTCCCCATTTAAGAGGGAGTGCGTACCCACTGCCCTGAAGGTAAACGAGGCCATACAGACTGGCTTCCTAATTCTACACTCATTTCTTTTTGTCTTGAAGGCCAAGCTTGCCCCTGTGGGTCTCCTTGCCGGGTGTCCCCTCTGTCCGGGTACTAAGTCAATGTCAGCTCCTGCCAGGCTGTGCCCATGCTTAAAGCCCTGCAGCTCTTCACACAGGGCCAACTCCTCTAGGTGTCTGTGGAGAGACCAAGCTGAATTCTCAGCTTCATGATGTTTCCAAGGGGACACTGATGCTTCCCTCCCCAGTGGAGGCACCGCCCCAAGCAGCAGCTTGGAGATCTCGTGCCCCACAAGAGCTCGGTGTGCAGCATGGTCTTCTGGAAGGAGGCAGCGGAATGAGGTGGCTGAGACCCTGGGGCTTTGGAATCTGCCCCCAAGAAGAGGCCCTGCTATTTACTGTCACCTTGGGCAGGCGATTTAATCCCCCCGAGCCTCTGTCCCTTCATGTGTGAGGTAGGAAGAAGTCAGTGCAGCGATTCCAGAAGGTCCCAGCACCAGCCGGCTTCACAGCAGTAACGGTGCTACAGGGGAACCCGTCTAAGAAATAAGCATAAACTCTCAGGAGTCGCGGCAAGTTCTAACAACCCAGTTGCTAAGAATACACCAATTTAATGGGTCCAAGACGAAGGCTGGAAATTGCTGGTAAATGAAGATCCTTCTGAAAGTTGTTCTGAAGGAGCAGAGAGACAAACGCGGCCTGCTGGTACCCCTCAGCCTCGTCATCCTCTGCCCTTTGTCCTCCAGGGGAAGGTAACCAGTCGCTGGCCGAGGGATGCCACTTCAGGAGTGACCATGGTTCTCTTAGTGGAGTCCATCCATCCTCGAGTTTGCTGAGACAACTGCCAAGCCGCCACCCCTCTCCCGGCGCCCCTGCAGGGAGAAGGGCAAAGGCGCCCTCCCAAGGGGCAGCAGTCTGGGTAAGGCCCCGTGGGGGTCCCCAGGGCTCTCTACCCCCCACCCCAGTTACGGCAGGGGCTCCCTTGTCTTTGCCCCCAGCTGCTGTGGCTTCGTAGCAGGTGGACAGGAGAGGCCTCTCTAATGGTCCCTCACCATACCCCACTGTCATGCCCAGCCCTGCCTCTGGGAAGCCCTAGTTACAAGAAGCGACAGGCCAGAGTTTGTGAGGGCTGGTTAGTGAGTCAGGCAGCTTGGAAGGAGGCAGGGACTTTCTGCCAGCCAACCTGAGAGCACAAGACTGCGAGGTAAAACCTGGCTGGGCATGCGCCCTCCCTGCCCTCTCTGTGCCCCCGCTTGCCTCCTTGGTCAGGAGGATAGAAGGCGCCTCAAAACATGTGCTCTGACTCTGCGTCCCAGTTAGGGAGGCAAGTCCGTGCTGTCTCAGTTGACCTCTCAGACAGGGAGGCCAGGAGCCTGCCCGTGGTGTCTCTCAAAAACACTCCCCTGCCTCAGAAGAGGCCCAGGAGAAAACATCCCCCAGCCACCTGCCTGCTGAGGACGGGAGGGGCCCACAGAGCCCAATGAGCCCTTGGATCTGAGCTGGAGGCCAGGGGGAGGAGAACCGAGGCTGTGGCTGGCTGGGTCATGGGGCACCCTCGGCATCACATCTCCCCAGAGGCCACTGGTCCTCAGGCCCTAGAGGCTGGAGTGTGCAGAGAGGATGTGCTCGCACCCTGTCCCCAGGAGGAGCTGTAATCAGGCCCTGGGCACTCGCTCCTCGGAGCCGGCAGCCAGGGGAGAGCTTCCCAGGGTTGGAGGCCTCCAGCGAGCAACCAGCGGCGCCCTTCAGGCTGAATGGGATGTCATATTGTAGGAGGCTTTCTTCAGGGTCTCCAGGAAGAACTGCTCATTCTCCAAGAAGTCACGGTCCTGAAAGGCAGAGGTGGGTGAGCAGTGCCCCCCTCCCCGGATCCCTCCTACACCCTCTTCTGGGAACAGGGATGCTGGCTCGCAGGACTGAGGGCAAGGTGGAGGCAGCTGTCACTCAGGGCCCCTCCCTCCACTTGCTCCCTGGCTCTGGGATGCAGCGGGGGTGGTGGGGGCACGGAAGTGAGGCACAGCCATGGCGAGGTCCCTTGTCAGCGCATGACTTCACCTCTGTAAGCCTGTCTCTAAACTGGGGATAATAACATCACCCGCCTGTAGGACTGGGGCCCGGGGGATGGGTAGGGGCTCGTACTGCACAAACAGCTTTGAGCACGGAGCCCGGCACCCAGGGAATGCTCCATGAGTGACCTCTCCTATCATTCCGATCGCAGGGTTACTGGGAGGCTCAACCGAGATGATGCAGGTTGCTTCCCACAGAGCCAGGCCTGGAGCACGCGTCTTAGATATGCTTGGTGGGCAATCTGCCCATTATTCCAGGGTAGGGGGTGCTCAGCCCTCCCTGGAGCCAGAGTGGGCTCCTTCCTGCCTCCCACCAGTGGGAAGAGAGGAGCCCTGGGCCCCAGGGGGCAGTGGGTGGCTCAGGCTGGGGCCACCTGCTGCTCAGGACACTTACCTGCTCAGCCATATGCCTCAGCAGCACCAAGTTGGCGTGGAGGTGCAAGGGGCCCAGGCTGGCGGGGGGTTGGCTGTACTGGGGCGTGGTGGGAGCAGGAGCCACAATGGCTGCAAAGGTCAGGGGCGGAGGAGGAGGTTAGGGGTGGCGGCATAAGGGGGACAGAATAGCCACAGCTTGATCCCTGGGGCCTTTCACCATTGTGGTGGCAGCAGCCAGGCTAACCTTCTGGGCACTTCCACCGACTTTCAAAAGCCTTTGAAAATGCTCATGGGCAGCGCCTGGGTGGCTTAGTTGTTAGGTGTCTGCTTGCAGCTCAGGTCATGATCCCAGAGTAGTAGGATCGAGCCCCGCATCGGGCTCCCTGCTCAGTGGGAAGCCTGCTTCCCCCTCTCCCGCTCCCCCTGCTTGTGTTCCCTCTCTCACTGTGTCTTTCTCTGTCAAATGGATAAATAAAATCGTTAAAACAAAAAAAAAAAAAAACAAAAACAGAAAGGAAGATACTCATGGGATCTTACCTGGCAAGTCCAATGCTAGGAATTTACTCATGGGAAATAATCAGGCAAAGGTGTAGAGATATATATATACATATATATATATATATATATATATATATATATATATATATATATACACAAACACTTCCACTGAGGTGTTGATCTTAGTGACAAAAATACCCACTCAGTAGGGAATCAATAAAAACACGGAACATAACAGACAACAGTGCTGATTAAGAATTATGGCCAAATGTCAGGTGCTTGGGTGGCTCAGTGGGTTAAAGCCTCTGCCTTCTGCTCAGGTCATGATCCCAGGGTCCTGGGATCGAGCCCCGCATCGGGCTCTCTGCTCAGCAGGGAACCTGCTTCCTCCTCTCTCTCTGCCTGCCTCTCTGCCTACTTGTGATCTCTGTCTGTCAAATGAATAAATAAAATCTTAAAAAAAAAAAAGAATTATGGTTAAATGTTTAATTACTGATAGGAAAACATGTTGCTTGTGCATGTTTCTGAATGAAAGAAATCAAGGCAGAAAACAACTGAGATGATCTTGATTTCTTTTTAAAACATACACACAGTGTAGAACGCTATGCCCCCAAATGTTAAAGAATGAGGTCGAGAGTAACTTTTTACAAAGCAGTTTTCCTCTCTCTTATCTCTTAGTTTTCCCTAAAAAACGTGTTGCTTGTGTAACCAGGGACTGGCGAGAGGACTTTAACAGGCCCCGACCTCCAGTGGAGGGAATCCGCTCCTGGCACTGGCCCCTGGCGGCCGGCCCAGCCCGCATCCCATCCTTTGGAAGCCACTCACCACTCAGGCAGGAGGCTGCTGGGCCCTGGGTCCTGGGGAGCAGCGTCGCGGGGCTGGAGGGCAGGTCCTGTTGGACGTGGTCCAGCTGCAGCCTCTGCTGGGCCAGACTCAGATGCTCCTGTCCCCAACCCCGGAGAGAGAAGGACGTGGCTGAGGGTGGAAGGTGGGAGGGGGCGGAGGGGCTGGCCGGAGCTGGGGCGTGGCTTGCCTGGTGCAAGCGCTGCTCCTGCTGCCTCAGCCTCTCGTGCTGCTCTTGGACGAGCTGCAGCCGAGCCTGTTGCTCCTGCTGCACCTGCTGGGCCTCGCGCAGCGCCCGCTGCCCCTCCTCCAGCTTCTCTGAGGCCACCTGCGGAGAGGACGCAGGGTCAGCGGCAGGGGCTGTGGGGGGCTGCGCCGGCACATCCCCCGGAGCCCAGCCGCCAGGCACCTGGCTCATGCTCTCCACCTCCTCAGCGCGGAGCCTGGTGCGCAGGGCAGCAGCGCTGACCCTCTCCTTCTCCAGCCTCAGCTCCTGGCGCTCCCGCTCCAGGGCCTCCCTCTCGGCTGCCAGCTGATCTTCCTTGGCACGGAGCTCGCTGACCCTGACATTCAGCTCGGCTTGCTCCTGGAGACCGCAAGGCCTTGGCTTCGTTCCCCCCTCCGGAGCAAACCCCCCCCCCACCCTTTCCGTGGCTCCGATCCACCCTGACTCTGGGGGAGGCGGTGGGGCAAGGGGTCCCAGGACGGGTCAGAAAGGTCTGGGGCCAAGCCTCGGGGCTTCCTCTCACCCCGGGGCTCAACTCCTCTGAACCCCAGCCTCCTTGCTTCTAGAATATCTAAGTCAGGGGAACGTGTATAAATGTGAGAATGTGTATAAAACACGTAGGACAATCAAAGGAAGTTGTTATTACATGACTCTTGTTTTCATTTCTACGCTCCTGTTGTCTCTAGGCACTCTGCTAGGCGAACGCATCCCCAGGGAGGAGCAGTGAGGGCCGGGGAAGGAAAGGGCAGGGCTGCTGAGCTCCTGGCTGCCCTGGAGGTTCGCGGTCCTACCCTGGCCAGGGTGACGAGGGTCCCCTCCCGCCGCGCGTCTGCCTGCAGCGCCCTCTCCACCTCGCGCTCGGCCCGCTCCTTACTCCGCTTCTGCTGGGCATAGAACTCGGCCCACTCGGCTGCGAGGCGCCGCCGCTCCTCCCCACACTTGTGCATGACGGACTTCTGCTCCTCCAGCAAGGCGCTCTGGGACAAGGGGGCCAGGGCACGGGGTGAGCGTCCTTAGGCTTGTGGCAGGGGTCACCGCTGTACCTGGTGTGGCTGCACTCACCTTGGCCTTCTCCAGCTCCTCCCGCTCCATGGAGATCTGCTGGACCATGACCTTCCTCTGCTCTTCTAGAGCACGCTGCGTGGACTCAGCCCGGGACTGCTCGGCGTTCACCCGCCATCGCTCCTGGGGGCCAAGTAAGGGCTGAGGACACATGTTCCCTGGACGCTCCGCCCACCCCCTCTGTCCGGCCTGAGTGCGCCCCAGGGAGCTGTGCAAACCACCCCGCCTCTGCCCCTCCCACACTATGCCCCAAACACCTCTAGAGAGGTGCAGGAGGACAGGTGCCGAGCCAGGCTCCCAGGGCCCAGCTGCTGCGATGAGCTATACCAAGGCCTAGGAGCTCCGCACTACCGCTGAAGAGCAGCCACAGCCCTGGTCCCCGAAATGCCAGCTGCGGCACTCTGCCTGCCCATCTCCCATCCACCGCAGGGGCAGGTGTGAAACGGTGTATGCCGGGGACTAGGGGCCACGCTAGCATGAGCTTAGGAACTTGACTGTGCCTGGCTCGGGCAGGGGATTAAGTCACCAGAGGAAGAACTGAATACGTAGGACTCAGGACACAAACACACCTGTATCTCATGCTGATAAGTCTAGGGGAGAGACAGGAGCGCCTCGGAGGCTCTCTAGCCAGTGGGTAATTTTAATTCTCTTCTATTTGCTAACTGCGTTTTAATTTTTTCAGCATAATATATCACGTTATAACCCAGCACGAAGGAAAGGATATGCAGGAGTTCAAAAATGCATCTCTTAGAGCCCAGGGGCACAGGCTTCAGTGGATGGAGAAATGTGACAGGCCTGGGCAGGAAGGGAGGGAAGGGGAGCGCTGGGGGCATCCCTGGGGTGCCGGGGAGACAGGTCCCGCCGGCGGGAGGGCGGCCCACCTGCTCCAGCAGCCGGCTCTGCTCATTCAGGCGCGCCTCCATCTTCCCGATGACCTCCTGGAGCCGGCTCCTCTCCTCTTCCATGTCCCGCTGCTGCTGGCCCAGCCTCTCCTGCAGGGCTGGGGGGCCACAGGGCGCTCAGGACCCGCCCACCGTCCCAGTGGGATGGAGGTGCGGGGAGGGGGGAGCCCATGGCCCACCTGGTACCTCGGAGCTGCTGGTCACGCTGCCGGAGCCCCAGCTCCCGCTCCTGGGCGGTGGTGAGGTGTGAGGCCTCCACGCGGGAGGACAGCTCGTGCAGGCTGCTGGAGAACTTCTCCATCTGCTCGATGATGCCGTTCAAGGACCTGGGGCCGGGGGGACTGGGTCAGTCTGGCCTCGGGGCCCTAGCCCTGTGACTTGAGCGGGTGGGGCCCAGACGGCGCCCATACCGCGTGTGGGAGGTGGCGCTGGTGACCGCGTCGATCTCTCGGTCCTTCAGCAGCTTCAGCCGCTGCAGCTGCTCCTCATGGTCGCGGCGCATCTCCAGGATAGAGGCCCTGATAGGAGGGGAGGCAGTGAGCACGCGCACTGAGCTACGCCAGAGGGCTCGGCAGTCAGTGCTCTCGCTGTCCTTCCTCCTCGTCCTCCTCTTCTCCTCCAGGCACTGCCTCTGCTTCCCTGGCTCCTCGTCCTTGTGTGTCTTGGGACCTGAATGCCACAGGCATTCTCAGAGGGAGACTCCTTCTGTGACTTAGCAAAGGACACTTGACGTCAGAGAAAAGACGGGTGTGTAGGTAGCCTTTTCTCGTCCAGCCAATCTGAGAAGTGTGGAACAGCCTGCTCTGCCCACCGACCGGCTCCTTTATGTGCCCTTTCTTGGTTTTGTTCTCATCCAGACGGGCGCCCGGACAGACACGCCAGGCCCAGGAGTGTGAACCTCTTCCACGGTCCGTCAGTCACCAGACTCGGATGCTAGCAGGCGAGGGCCTTGCCCTGTGCTGAGCTGGGTGGGGCCCTGCAGGGACGCCCACCCGGCAGCTGGAGGACGGCTGGGCCCTCCACCCAAAGGGGGCAATGGGCCAGTGTGCCTGACCTCGGTCCTCACATGGAAGGGAAGGGGTCGCGCCTCTGCTGCTCAGGGTCTCCGGGGAATGGACTTCCTCTGGCCGTCCTCAAAGACAGCCTGGCTCTGCCTGCCCCCCCGGGGCCTCGCCCTCACCGCTGCAGCTCCCGGAGCCGCTCCATCTCCTGGTCCTTCTCTTGCATGGCAGCCGCCAAGCGCCGCTGGTGCTGGGCTGTGAGCTCGGCGCGGGCCTGCTCGGCTTCTTGGCACTGTGACAGATAGCGGGCTGACAGCTCCTCGTGTTCCCGCCGCAGCCGCTCTTCCCGTTGCTGGTACGACGTTTCTAGCACCTTTACACGGTTTCTGCCAACAAAACACACAGCCGTGGGGCTCAGAGGGTGAGGGCAGATAGCCAAAGAGCCTCTCCGGGCACATCGGCTAGGGCCGGCCCCGAGGCTCGGGAAGCCCGGGCGGGAGGAGCGGTGGGCACCTGTGAGCATTCTCGATGAGCTCCAGGTCGGCCTGGTGCCGCTGCTGCAGGCTCTCCAGCAAGAGCCGCTGCTGGGCCCGCTCCAGCTCCAGCTTCCGCACCTACAGAGGGTGGGAGGGTGGGGAGGTGGGCTCCCTGGGCCACCCGGGGAAGCCCTCCAGGCCGCACAGCCTTGACCCCCGCAGCCCGGAGCTCCTCCGTCCTTCACCTGGGCCTCCAGCTCCGCCAGCCGGGCCCGGCTCTGCAGAAGGTCGGCCTGGAGCTCGGCGGTGCTGCCCTGTAGCTGCACCTGTACGGCCAGGAGCTGCCTCTGGTATTCTGAGCCGGGCGACAGGCTCCGCGCCAGGGACTCGGCGAGCAGGGGCTGGAAGAGAGGCGGGAAGACGGTCCAGGTAGGGGACAGGGACTCAGCAGAGCGCAGCTACCTCTGGCCCTCCCAGGCCCTGCGTCTGATCTGTGGCCGCAGATGGGGACAAAGACGTGACACCAGGAGGCCGAGGACGAGGCCTTGGAGTTGTGCGGTCGTTATCCCTCCCGTCCTCCCTCAGCACATCCTCCCCAGCAGGTGTTCCAGATTCTTAGAGCAGCAGCTGAGAACCAGCAGCATCTCAGCTGTGACAGAAGCTTCCTTCGGCCAGGCTGCGTGTCCAGACATCGGGCGCCTCGCTACCTCCTGCAGGCTGCCTGCTGCCCGCCACCTCCAAAGGTACTGCTGGGTTCCTGGGGCTCGGTCTCTGGGGTCTCCTCCTAGCCAGGCCCAGAGGTGACTGCCTCCCACGCCTGGGGAACAGGCGGCACAGCAGGGGGAGGACGGCAGCCATGGAGGCGGCTTTCTAGATGGAACAACGGGACACCCGCGGCCCTGCTTTCTGATTGGAGGATTCCTGGCTACCCCCGTACAGATGCCAACCTCCACCTCCCTCCCGGAGTTGGCAAAGTAGCAGCCACGTCTGCCTGACAGTGGCGAGGCTAGAGGGTGAGGGAAGCGCTGGCGGGGGGCGTCAGACCCGCCAACACGCGACTTCCCGCAGGCCATCGGCTCAAACCACGGCTGTTGCCTCTGAGCACCAGAGAGTCGCTCCGTGGGCCCGAGGCCTGTTCCCGTGTGTCCGCCTGCCTACCTGGATGGGCACAGGGGGCCCTGGGTGTTCCTGGGAGCTTGGGACACAAGCTGCGGGCTCTGAAAATGAGTAGCAGAGAAGTGAGCAGGAGGCCCTCCGAGGCCTGGAGGTCGCGTGTGTCCCTGTGACTTCGGGAGTCCGGCCCTATTTGTCTTCCCAGACCCCAAAGGAAGCTCAGCACCTCTTCCACCCCAGTGGGAAGCACAAACAAAGCACGAAACCAACCAGTGCTGCAGAGGTCTCTGAGAGCTGTTCCCCTCTCTGGGTCACCTCCAGGGAGGGTCAGGGCAGTCTGGTTCCATGTCACAGGGGACCTGAGGACACAAAGATTGCGGGGGGCAGTGGTGGCAAGGTGAGCAGCCTGCTGTGTAGAACACAGGGAGGCCAGGAAAGGGTTGGCGTGGGCTGTGAAGGAATAGGTTCAGAGAGTTGACTGGAAAGGCCTGGTGGCTGGCCGTTTACTGAGAATGAGGACTTGGTCGCATAAAGGAGACGGGGCCGGCTTCAGGTCCCCTCGGTGGGTAGGCCCCATTCAAAGTGTCAAATACCATACGCCAGATGCGCCGAGTCGGAGCCCAGCACGGCTGCCCCTCATCTCTAAGGACGGAGGCCCACGCAGGCCCAACCCAGCCTCTCACCCGCCCTGGCCCCTGTGGACATACCCGGAGGCGGCAGGCCTTGTTGGTAGCTTCTGTGCCGCTGTTCCCAAGGGCCCTCCAACGGCTGCTTGCTCGAACACCTGAGAGCTGGGAACAGGTTGGCTGAGGAAGTAAATGTTACAGCAAAGGTGGCAGAAGGTTCCAGTTAGGCTGGACATGGCTGGGTGGGGAGAAGGCCAGAGTATGAAGCTGCTGGCCATTTGTCCCCTCAGCGCCTCTCCTGTTCCCATCATCCCATCTTGGGAATTCTCCTCCTGAGTCTGAGCCCCTGGGCTTCCAGGACCCCTTCCTGGCCGCAGAGCCTGCTAGGACACGGTGGATGGCAAGGACCATCTGTTGACAATCTAAGGAAAAACAATCCAGGGGCGCCTGGGTGGCTCAGTGGGTTAAAGCTTCTGCCTTTGGCTCAGGTCATGATCCCAGGGTCCTGGGATCGAGCCCCGCATCAGGCTCTCTGCTCAGCAGGGAGCCTGCTTCCCTTCCTCTCTCTCTGCCTGCCTCTCTGCCTAGTTGTGATCTCTCTCTGTCAAATAAATAAATAAAATCTTTAAAAACAAAACAAAACAAAACAAAAAACAATCCACACCTTGCAGACACCAGAGTTAAGGTTCAAGTTCAAGGCCTTGTTCTGGCCCACATAGCTTTGTTGAGTTAGACCAGGGCTCTGCTTACTCTCTGGCCAGGTCCAGCTCCCTTTGGACTCCTCTCTTCTGCTGTCTGTGGTTCCCGCCCACCTTGGTTGGCTCTCAGGGCCAAAGGGAAGCTTTTACCTTGGTTTCAGATGGAGGTCAAAGCTACTCTCCTCGTTCACCTCAGCCCTGGGGCTGGGTTATGTCCCCGGCCTGTCACACAATTGCCTACTTCACCTCTTCCTCGCTCGGGTCACACGGCATCTTGCCACTTCCTCCAGACGATCCCAGTCTTGCCCTCTTGCTCCCAGAGGTCACTCATTGTCCTGCCCCACAGGATTGCCACTCGGTGGCTTTCCCCAGGAGTCGTCCCTTAGCCACTGTCTTCTCTGGGACTCCCCCAAAGCACGAACACGTGTCACGTCCCTTAGCTCAGGCCAGCAGAGGCCCCAATAATTTGGACAAGGGGTCTTTGGGGACCCCAAGGGCATCGTGGGCAGGGCCCTTGCTCAGAGGCACCAGGATGGCTGCACCTTTGTCACATCAGGTTACCCTCTGTTCCCTCCTGATCAAGTCAGCCCTTGTGCACACGACAGTCAGGGTGTGAGTGTCATCACCTCCCCGCCCCCGATCCCCTCAGCCTGCACCGGGGCAAGGATGGGGCGCGCTCTCTGTAGTGTCCGGAGAGGTGGAGGCACAGCTAAGAGGCGGCACAAGCTGGCACTCCTGACTGAGGCACCAGGATGGGCAAGGTTGGCCCGCCACACCCCTGCCCAGCCTTCCCTCCCTTAGCTAGAGGCCAAGCCTGTACCTGCTGGAAGGGAGACTTCCTACTGCCTCCACCAGGTTCTTCTGGCCCCTGGAGGCCTCCGTGTGCTCCTCCCTGGCCAGACCTTGCGACTTCTTCCGGGACAAGGCGTGGCTCAGCCAATCCTCTTCCTCCCTCTCCTCAGACGCTCCCAGCTGGGAAGTCTGGCTGGCTTTGGCAGGGAAACCCGCACCCTCCGTGGGTGGCTTTGGCCCCAGAGAGGAGGAGGGCAGTCCAGCTGGGGCCGAGTGCCGGCTTGGGGCCGAGGGCTGGCTCTTGGAAGGGAGCGTGCAAGGAGTGGAGAGCGCAGAGCCTCCCCGCTGAGCCTCTCTGGTGGGGGAGGTGGGGAGCAGGTCGTCATCCTTGAGGCCCAACCAGTCGGCTCCTCCTTTCCTGGGGTGCGTGGGGCTGGAGGCCGCTGGCGTGCTCTGCTTGGAGCCTGGTTCTCCCTTGGTGTCTGCACCACCTTCTGCTAAGAACCTACTTCAAGACAGAGAGGAGGGGGTCTAAGGCAGGGCAAGCAGCCATCCTAAGAGCCCCCTGACCAGCCCTTCCCTCCGGGGCTCGGGGGGTGACTCCATGGCCCACATGAAGGAGTGAGAGGTTCCCTGGGGCTCCGTGCAGCCAGCCACCGCCCAGTGAGCACAGTGCCCGTGCCAGCTCAGGCGCAGCGGCCAGCCGAGCGCTGTGGGTAGAACGCCATCGAACACAGACATCTTGAATTCCACCACGTGAACAGGGGACAAGTCCATCCCTAGCAAACAGCACCGAACGACCACCATGGGCACGTCCAGAGAACAATGAGCTAGAGCAAGCGGTTTAGGTTTTCCCATCAACAACGTCTGTGTCCGTTTATTTGGCCACTGCCTAGAAGCATTACTGGTCCCTTGTAGCGTGTTCTGAGGTCTAAGAACGTAATGGAAGTAGGAGAAATGTCAATGCGTGTGCAGGTTATCTAGAAGGGGCTGGCAAAGCCAACATGGCGTGGCATCGACAAGCGCGGCCGCTTACACCTCCTCAGTCAGTTTGAAATTATTTCCAAATATAAGACTGAAAATGTGTACCGGGAAAAAAACTCCAGATTCTGAAAATTCTACCACTAACTGGAAGTTTTGCTGCGTACAGGGATGAGCCTGCGGCCAGGCGTCACGGTGGACCCCAGGGCTGTTCCGGGGGAGCGGGTGGTGGGCAGGAGAGGCCACTGAAGTTCACAGTCTCGCTACCCTGGAACTGAACGACCTTTGGCGAGGTCAGCTGACCTCAGCCGTTTATGGCTTTAAGGGTTCCAGGCGGTGCGGGGGGCACCTCCTCCTTTTCCTTGCAAGGAGGCCGTTAGGAAATGGGCCTGGATGGGCAGGACTGGGCAGACCTCCTCCTGCTTCAACGCCCGCAGGCAGCCACCCCTGGGCCTCGTACACCTGGTTCCCCAATAGGACTGTCGGTGGGATTGGGGAGCCTGGGGCCCCTCTTCCTTCCCGGTGGGCACCTGCCCCCAAGGCCAGGCTCTCTTCAGGCCCCGCTTACCTGACCGACTGGCGGCGGGACTGGCGGCCCTCGCTGGAGCCCACGGTGGGCTGATAGGCCCCAAAGGTGAAGTCCTCATCGCCCCAGGGATCTTCCTTGTCTAGAAATGAAGAAGCCTGTGATCTTGAGCAAGGGAATTTGACGCTTTTGCGGCTGCAGAGCTCTGTTTAAAAAGACTGAGCGGCGAGGCGCCTGGGTGGCTCAGTGGGTTAAAGCCTCTGCCTTCCGCTCAGGTCATGATCCCAGGGTTCTGGGATCGAGCCCCGCATCGGGCTCTCTGCTCAGCAGGGAGCCTGCTTCCTCCTCTCTCTCTGCCTGCCTCTCTGCCTGCCTGTGATCTCTGTCAAATAAATTTAAAAAAAAAATCTTAAAATAAATAAATAAATAAAAAGACCGAGTGGCTAGCCTGCTGTGTCAGCAAGTGCGTAGGGGTGAAGCTGCCATGGGGGAGGCAGGGCTGCAGCGCGGGGTGTGAGCTCGAGGCCTCAGGATCCTGCACGCCGGGCATCACCTGTGAAAAAGGCACCGGTGGGGTCCTGCCCCAGGCGTCCTTTAGAGGAGGCCAGTGGGCTGCCCGGGCCATGAGAACGGTTCTCAACAGCTGTTCCCTGGGCCGACACTTTGAGAAACACTGGTCTAGAGAGATCTTTTCCAAACTGGGGGCTGCTACCTATTGGCGGGTCAAGAAAACAATTCTGTGAGTCGCAACCAATGTATTTATACATCTGCTAGCGCAAAAATAAAAAAATAACAGAACACTGAACACAGTAATGATCGTCCCGTGACCCTCTTGCCCCGGTTATGACAACGTGCGTTGTGATGTACGCGTATTTCTCATCACGGGCTTCGGTACGAGCGTGGTCTGGGAGCCCCCCCCACCTCGCCGCCCCTGCCCTGCAAGCGTCCTCACCCTGGGGCCTCTGGTACTTCTTGTCCAGCTTGAATTCCCTGTGCTCCCCAGTGCCCGGGCGGGCCAGGAGTTTGGTGGCGGTGCCCCGACCCAGCAGCTCATCCAGCCTGGAGCGAGCAGGACGGGGCCCTTCCCTGCGGGACAGGACACACACTGGTACGCGTGAACGCAGGGGGCGCCGGAGGGCCTGCGCCACGCCTGTCCTCTAGCTCTTCGCTGGGCCCCAGGCAGCCGCATGCGCTGGGGTTCTCCGCTCCTAAGGACCCTTACAGGTCGCCCGTCCGCCTCCTTTCTGCTGTAGGGCTGTCTCCAAACCCCAGAGTAGCCACGACGTCGTCCTCCTCATCAAATAGCACTTCTTCTTTCTTTCGGATCGGGGTGTCCCCAGGAGTGAGTGGGATAGATGGACCTAGAGGACAGAACACAGTGCACCGGTGCCCACGGCTCATCGTGCCCTCAAATGTGGTGTCTGAAGGGGTTGAGGGGGTTGCTTCTCTGCGACCTGGACCTCTGGGCGTGGCCGCAAGCAGTGCACGTGTCTGGTCTGCACGCGGGATCCGAGCCTGGGATCCACCTGGGATCCACCACCCCAGGCTCCCACACCCCACCCACTTGTTCAGAGACTCCGCTAATCTCTTGGTCCAGGATCTGAGACCTGTGGTCCCGGCCTGGTGGAGTCTCTGGTTGGGCCAACTGCCTCTGCCCAGGACGAACAAAAGCCCACCCTACCTTGATCTCTGACTGGGGCCGGGCTCTTTTCGGAAGCCATTTTATTCTCGGGCTCAGGGGACTTCTTGGTGATTCCTTCCTCATCGTCGGAGAGCAGTCCTGCCAATGGGTCTTCCAAGTCTCACGGCCAGAAGGGAAAGCACAGGTGAGACTGCGTGCTTTGTTCAGGAAAACAAGCCCTATGCCATGTTGGGGAGGGGCGGCTATCACTCTAGGGGAGGTTTCTAGCTGCTCTAATACACGAACAGGCCACTCAGGACCCAGAGGACACACATCAGACTTGGCAAGGAGACAGGGAGCTGGGGAGCAGCCCTGGGCCTGCCTGGGAGCCCCCAGATTCTGTTGTCTGTGCAGCCTTCTGGAAACGACCCCAGGCATCAGAAGTGAAGTAAAACATTCATGCATTTAGAAAAGGAAGGGGAGGGGCGCCTGGATGGCTCAGTGGGTTAAGCCGCGCTGCCTTTGGCTCAGGTCATGATCTCAGGGTCCTGGGATCGAGTCCCGCATCGGGCTCTCTGCTCAGCGGGGAGCCTGCTTCCCCCACCCTCTCTCTGCCTGCCTCTCTGTCTACTTGTGATCTCTTTCAAATAAATAAATAAAATCTTTAAAAAAAAAAAAAAGAAAAGGAAGGGGAATTCTTCTTATGCTTTATAAAACCCGTCAGGTTGATGTCTGGCTTCAAAGTCTTGCAAATAAGTGACCCAAATCTCCTCTACCCAATACAACACTATCAGTCCCTCCCTGAATTCCTGAGGAGCTGAACCAGTGGCCCCAGCTGTCTGCTCCTCCTCTGACACACACGGCAACGTGACCCCAGGAAGCGAGTGAGCATTACCCAGGATCCTCCACTCCCCAAACCAAAGTGTCCCAGAAGCGTGACCACAGGGCCTACCGTACCTTCAAAGGAAAACTTTCTGTACTGATGCCCGAAGCTGCTGGTAGAGGGAGGGGGCTTCTTGGTGGGAACAGCATCCCCTGTGAGAAGCAAACAGAAGGCAACATCATAGGCTTGGGCCTCTCCCAGCCAAGGTCCTGTCACACCATGACAGAGGGACCCTGGGATGGCGTGCCCTTCTCCCTGGGGGGCTGAGTGCTCATGGCCATGGAGAGGATACCTCCCTAGTTCTCAAACAGGCTTCTGCCAGGGAAACGTGGTCTGGAGCCACCTCCTGTCCCCCAATCACATGTCACCCCAAACAGAGTCATGGACTTGGGAGGTACACAGGCTCCCACCCAATTCCCCAGTTTAACTCAGATGCTTTCTCTGGGAGCTGCCATGTTGAACTCAGAGGGCCTGGAATCACACTAGGGAGGGAGGAAGCTGTCCCCTCCCCGACCACAGACAGAGAAAACCCACAGGAATGAGAGCTCCCTTCTGAGTACCTTCCCGGTCCCCAGAGTGTCCCTCGATTCAAGGAGCTGTCTCCCCCGCACCTTTCTCACTGGCTGTCACTATGCTGGCGGGTTTGGGATGACTGGGCAGCTCTTCCTTCCCAGGATCCTTTGCAGCTCTTTTGCTAGAGGCCAGATTAGACCTCTTCAGACCTAAGAGATCGGCATCCATGTCGTCCAGGTCCTGGAAAAGCGGGAGGGAGGGAGGGAGGACTCCTGAGAGGTGCTCAGCTAGGCGGTGCTGAACGCCCCTGTGCTCCGAGTGGCCTGGTGGTGAGATGGCTTCCATAGTCCATGGGGGATAAGTGGGGCCTGGTGTGGGGAACTGACCCTGACTGGCCTGCAAAACAGGTGAGAGACCGGGCCGAAGCACAAGGTCCCCACCAGCTCCATCGCAGATAAGCCCGGGCTCGGGTGGCACCTCCACGCCACTTCCGAGCAGGGTCACCAGCACCCAGTCGCCACAGCTTCTCACATGGGCTCTCTTCACGGTGGGAACAAGACAGCAGGACCCCAGGATTGAAGACTCCCAGAGGGACTGCCGCTGGGCCGTGACAAAGGGCCAGGCACCCGGCCAGCAGAGGAAGGCCGTCAGGGCCTCCCGCCACCACCCTCCCCTGCACAGACTTGCCAAATGTTGACTCTCACAAGGGGACAAGGACTTCCATCTGGGAGGACGCTTGGCACCCCAGGGTCAGAGGTGTGACGAACACAGGGGAAAAGGGAGACTATGCAGGAAAAACGGGAGTTGGGAAAGAAAACTGGACCATGGGGAGGCCGAGCGAGCTGGGGGGTGTGGGCACCTCATGGGTCTGGAGGGGGAGACCTGAAGTCACCACCCAGCTCAGTCAGAGGGCTGGAGGGCTGCAGCCAGGGGAGCTGACGGGCAGGCCCCGGGGGACAGTGATTTCAAGATGAGGTTAAAAAGGCTGAATATGGAGCCAAGAAGGGAACAGACTCCAATTCTTTAGCACTCCCTTCCCACGCCCCCCAACCCAAGGCTGAAAGCAAGCTCTAGGCCTTGGCCTGGGACCAAGAGTTAATAAGAGGGACGAGCAGCATGAGGTCAGGCGGGAGGGTGCTGCTGGCCAGAAGGGTGGGGGAAGTCAAGGTGACTTAAGGTTTCAGACCCTGGGTAGGCCACCTGAGCCCTGGGGGATTATTTTATAAACTCTACAGAATTTATGTCTTAAAATTCCATTCCCAAGCTTAGCTTTGGGCTTGATCCGGTGAGAGCACAGCTGGACTGAGGGGGCCTTGGCAGGGGATGTGGAGAGAAACACAGGAACAGTTAAGAAGCAGCCTTAGAGGGGTACCTGGGTGGCTCAGTGGGTTAAGCCTCTACCTTCGGCTCAGGTCATGATCTCAGGGTCCTGGGATCGAGCCCCGCATGGGGCTCTCTGCTCAGCGGGGAGCCTGCTTCTCCCCCACCTGCCTACTTGTGATCTCTGTCTGTCAAATAAATAAATAAAATCTTCTTTTTTAAAAAAGATTTTATTTGTTTATTTGACAGAGATCAGAAGCAGGCAGAGAGACAGGCAGAGAGAGGAAGGGAAGCAGGCTCCCTGCTGAGCAGAGAGCCCGATGCAGGGCTCAATCCCAAGACCCTGGGATCATGACCTGAGCCAAAGGCAGAGGCTTTAACCCACTGAGCCACCCAGGCGCCCCAATAAATAAAATCTTAAAAAAAAAAAAAAAAAAAGCAGCAGCCTTAGAGGAGACAGTCTCTCCTTCTTTTCCCTCCGTGCGGTTGTGTCTCTGGGTGGGAGCCAGCCCCACTGCACTTGGAGCCTGGTGTGTGACCATGGCTCCCAGCGCACGAATCTCCGGCTACCGGGAATATGGACTTTGATCCAGAAGGACATGAAGGGCAGCAGCTCACGATGAGCCCGTCCCTCGACTAGGAAGGGCCTGGGAGCACAAATTGTAAAGGGAAACATGCGAGGGACAGGGAAGGCTTGCCACAGAACATTCCTACCGCCCGCACCCGCTCCCAGAACTGTGCAAGCTAGTTCCATACCTTCATCTTCTGGAGCAAAGTCTGTGGGTCCGCCTCTGAGACGTCGGACACCTAAGTCCGCAGGAGGGCAAGGACACATGTTAGCTGAGGCCCAGTGAAGCTCTGGCTCCTTATTCCCTTGCTTCTGCGACGGCAGAGGGCTCAGCAGTGGCAGAGCCCGGCCAACGGGGCACTGGCAGGAGGTCCTGCCTTCTGCTGGGACTGAAGTGTCCCCAGACGTCAAACCTACCCACGTGTGGAGACCCAGAAAGCGCTGCCACTTTCCGTCCCTCCTCAGTGGAAAGAACCCTTCCACGACAGGCCATTGCTATGCCACTTGCCAATTATGTAACTGGACGGCCAGGCAGCTTACTGGGGGAAGCACAGTTAGAAGCGGCAACACCCAAGACTCCGACACTTCCTGGGAGCTCCACTTCCCAGCTCATCCCACTGGGAGGAAGGAAAAGCCCGTTGGGGTCACATTTGGGTCCACTTGGCAGTCCTTGGGTATTATTTTAAGAACACACTGGCGGGGCGCCTGAGTGGCTCAGTTGTTAAGCATCTGCCTTCAACTCATGATCCCAGGGCCCTGGGATCGAGCCCCACGTCTGGCTCCTTGCTCGGTGGGAAGCCTGCCTCCCCCTCTCCCACTCCCCCTGCTTGTGTTCCCTCTCACTGTGTCTCTCTCTGTCAAAAAATTAAATAAAATCTCAAAATAAATAAATAAATATAAAGAACACACGGGCATCGCAAAACTTCTAAACCTTTGTGTGAGCCACTCCCGGCCACCATCCCCATGTCATTGCTTCTGGGGTCAGGGGGGAGGGTGGGTGGGGAGCAGGGTGGACCAGGCTCACCTCAGCATCAGGTCCTGTGAGGCCCGCCGTGGTGCCGAAGGCGTAGTCCTCCAGGAGGGACCTGCGAAGAGGCACATTCGGTGCCCACTTGCCCCCTACCCCCCCAGGGCACTGAGTCCGGGAAAGGCAGGCAGCTCAGACAGCCCCGGGGAACCTGGAAGACTTCTCCAGGAAACTGGGGCAGAGCTGCTTCAAGGAATTTCACAGGCCACCTAATGCAGAGATTTTCCATTATTTTTTAAAGCAGTAGAGGGCCTTTAAAAACAATCTGTTAAACCCATGCAGGGAGCACAGCGTTACCGACAGACCCGTCTGATCGCCATGCGGGACGCCTGAGACCATTTTAACACTGGAGATCGACCGTACTTCAAAAGAACAAAAATAGCCACAAGATGGAAAAACAAGTGTTAACAACAACAGATAAGAGAGAAAAACAGAGAGACTCTTGGGTGGCTCAGTCAGTTAAGCATCTGCCTTTGGCTCAGATCACGATCCCAGGATCCTGGGATCGAGCCCCGCGTCGGGCTCCTTGCCTGGCAGGGAGTTCTGCTTCTCCCTCAGCCTGCTGCTCCCCCTGCTTGTGTGCTCTCTCTCTCTCTCTTTCAAATAAATAAATAAAATCTTCAAAAAATAAAAAATAAAAAAGAGAGAGGGAGAGAAACAGAAGTGCGTTGGCTAAGATGAAGGCGGAGGGCAGAGCACGCACAAAACTTCCTCCCAAATGTCAGGAGCAATTTGGAAGAACAACCTGAAAGCCACGGATCTAGGCCAATTCTCTTATTCTGGGGTTGAGAACACTGACGCTCAGAGAGGTTCGGGAATCATCCAGGATCACACAGTAAGGAGCATTATTGGCAGGGCTGGCAGCCAGGACTTCTGAGCCCTGGTCAGCGGCTGTCCACCCCTCGGGTTCCTTCGAGGAGAAGGGGGGGAGGGGAGGGACACCGGAGAGCAGGAGGGGGGCACACAGCAGGTGGAAAGCGGGGAGCATGAGGAGGTCACAGTATTTGGACTGAAGGGGTGATAGTCACTCAAGCTAGGCCTGCTCTTACTTCATTCTAGTCCTGGAAGAAGGGAGCGCTTGGCCCACCCCTGTGGCGTCTCGGGCACGTGAAGCTAGTTTAACAGGCTCCTCAGGTAGGGTCACTGGGAAGAGAAGAGAACAGAAATGATGCCATTTGGCTAGCGAACTGGAGTCAGAAGCTCTCCCAGAAAAACCTTCTCCCACCAAGCTCTCCCAGAAAAACCTTCTCCCAGGAGGTTCACCCTAAATGCCAGTGGGGGTCCACTGAGGAGCCCAAGCCCACTGCACCCCATGAAGGGCAGGAAGAACGATCTGGTTCCAGCACCCACAGCTCTCGGCTGGAACACAAGGCCCAGGCTCTGTGGGTTCTTCTGGGCCAGGTTTGGGGAGCCTCAGCCCGGTGGCCCCCAGGGAGCTCTCCATGCCCCGGGAGCCCTGCTCCTCAGTACAGCAGAGAGGAACATGCACCATATCCAGAACATGTAAGAAGCTCTTCCAACTCAATAGTAAAAAGACAACCCAAGTTTAAAAAAGGATCTGGAGGGACTTTTCTCCAAAGAAGATACACAAATGGCCAATACACCCATGAAAAAGATGGTCAGTGTCACTGGTCACCGGGGAATCGGACATTTGAACCACCACGAGTGGGCAGAGGTGGGGGGGTGGGGAGCTGGGTGCCGGGCATGAGGAGCGCATGTGACAGAATGAGCACTGGGTATTACTGGAGAGTCATTGACCTCCACCTCTGAAAGGAAAAACACTCTGGATGTTAATCAGTTGAATTTAAATTTAAAGAGATGAAAAAAAAAAAAACCCACGATGAGATGCAGCTGTATCTGTCCGCATGAGGGCGGGCCTGATCACAAAGACAGAAAATCAGCAAGAGTGTGCTGGGGACGTGGAGAGACTCGAACCCTCCCAAGCTGCTGGTGGGAAAGCAACATGGTGCGACTGCTGTGGAAAACAGTCTGGTGGTGCCACCAAAAGTTAACCACAGAGTTACCATATAAATGATTCCATCCCTCAGGATACGCCCTCAAAAGACCTGAAAACGTATGGCCACATAAAAACGTGTACTTGAACGTTCCTGAGAACATCACTCCTAAGAGCCTTGCCCAGATGTGGAAACCGCCCAGGTGTCCACCCCCTGTGATGAGCAGATGGTCGAGCCACACACTGGAAGACGGTCCAGCCACAGGAAGCAATGAAGACAGGAGAGGCTCAGTGTGGGTGAACCACGAGAACACCGTGGTGAGTGGACCAAGTCAGGTGCAAAAGCCATGTATGGAGTGATTCCATCTTGTACGGTATGTCTAGAACAGGGAGGGAACGTGGCTGTCTAGGTCTGTGGGAAGGGAGAACAGGAGTGACTGCTTATGGGCGTGGCATTTCTTGATGAAAGTGTTCTGAAATTAGATCACTGTGATAATATGTAACTTTGTGAACATACTAAAAGCCAGCGAATTGTCCACTTGAAAAGAGTGAATTTTCTGTGAATAAGATTTCAATTAAAAAAAAAAAAGAGGGGCGCCTGGATGGCTCCACTGGTGAAGCGTTCAACTCCTGATTTCCGTTCAGGCCATGATCTCTGGGTCATGAGACTGAGCCCTGAATCAGGCTCTGCGCTCAGGGAGGGGGGGGTCTGCTTGGGATTCTCTCTCTGTCTCTCCCTCCACTACCCGCCCCACTCTTGATGTCTCTCTCAAATAAATAATAAATCTTAAAAAAAAAAAAAAGAACAAGATTAAATCAGGGGATTCTGCAGAAGGAGCACTTACTCTCGTCCCCTAACAGGTCACCAAGGACATCATCAATGGAGCCTAGAGCAAAGAGAAAAGGAACCGTCAAGACTTCAGGAGGAAAGAAAGTCCTTCACAAGCCTCATGACTTGAGACCTCCTCCCAATTCCAGGCTCTTTACCACCAGAGCACTCAGATGCTGGGACTGGGACCCAGCCCTCTCGGCGTTAACCACAAGACAGTTCCCAACTCTCTAGCAACAGGTCGCAACGCCTTGTCGAAGGACCCCAGGATAGAAACGGAAAATAACTCTCTCAAAGGGTAACGGTGAGCATTTTCAGGAGAACCTGCATTCTCAGGACACACTGGCCAACAAGCCAATCTTCCAGACTCTGAATAAAGCCCCATGTGCTGCTCTGGGAAAAGCGTCCAAGATTTCTAGGCACACACAAGCCTCTTTTGTGCCAATAGCGTTCTCATGCTCTTCCATCTGAGAAGTCCCCCTCCCCCAGTACTGGTCTGGAGGCACACCTCCTCGGCCACTTTCCAAAGGGGGGGACATGGGGGTAACCCAAAGTACAAGTACTAAATGAGGTTTTGCACCCAGCTGAAGTGCCTTTACCGTCCTCAATGCCAACTATATACTTCTTGATACAGAGCCTGACAAGGACTTTTTCCCTGGGGCCCCGCCCCTATTTATTCCTGGATTACTCTGAGGGCCAAGAGGCAGCACAGGGAGTCCCCTATGAAGACCAAAGCTTCCTGTGCAATTTTGGGGGAAACTGGCAAGACTGATGTCAAGAACACTTAGATACAGGGGCGCCGGATGGCTCAGTGGGTTAAAGCCTCTGCCTTCGGCTCAGGTCATGATCTCAGGGTCCTGGGATCGAGCCCCACATCAGGTTCTCTGCTCAGCGGGAAGCCTGCTTCCTCCTCTCTCTCTGCCTGCCTCTCTGCCTACTTGTGATCTCTGTCTGTCAAATAAATAAATAAATAAATAAATCTTTAAAAAAAAAACAAAACATTGAGATACAGACATGTCTAGGTTATTTTTGGATGAAAGATGGGGTATTATTTTTGCCTTAAGGGTGATATCCGATTTTTCCACTTACCTTTCAACCCCTTCTTGGTTTTTGGTGCCTAACATTGGAAAAACAAATCACATTAACAAAATCAGAACAGTGAACGTGGCTGAAACCGAGAATACAGAATAAATTGTTGTGCGTTTTGCCAGGTCACCAGAGGAAAAGGAGCACCAATGGCATTTAGAGACAGAAGCTCTTTATATTTTCCCAGAGTCTCTGAGAATACACTCATTCAGAGCACGGAAACAGCCCAACTGTGGACACCACTGTGGGCGCCATGGGGGGTGGGGACAGAAGTCTCTCCTCTTCCCTGATTTCCAGATGCCACCTGCAAACCCTCCCAGGCAAGAAGGAACACGACTGGGAAGGTTTTCCCCTCTTCTGTGTCCCTGACTTCTCAGCACCAGCAAGGCACAGACTGCTTCTGGCTGGCTATCCAGAGGCTCAGAATATAATAAGTGTGGTATCAATTCTACCTCTACCTCTCATCATTCTTCTCTAGGGACCATATCCTGGTCCTTGTCACCCAGCCCCTAAAGCTCTCCAGGCAGTCAAGATTGTGGGGGTGGGAGCAGTGTGTGCGAGGCTGCATTCTGCCTACCATCTCAAGGCTCTGGGAGCTGCTTGTAGCTTGTTCACGGCGCTGTCCAGCTCATCTGAATTCTGCCCACATCAGGCTCATTCTCCCTAATGAAGAAAATTCAAGAGGTTGCTTAAAAATGATGTAGCTTCAGGGGCGCCTGGGTGGCTCAGTGGGTTAAAGACTCTGCCTTCGGCTCCGGTCGTGATCCCGGGGTCCTGGCACCGAGCCCCGCATCAGGCTCTCTGCTTAGCGGGAGGCCTGCTTCCTTCTCTCTCTCTCTCTGCCTGCCTCTCTGCCTACTTGTGATCTCTGTCGGTCAAATAAATAAATAAAATCTTAAAAAAAAAAATGATGTAGCTTTAACAGTGCTTGGGTCCAAGGCCCATCAAAGTTTCTCTCACTTTACCCCTTCAAGGGTTTAAAATCTAGTTCCATAAATTAAAAATTCCTGATAGGAAGAGCTACTTAGATGAGAAGCAAAGTGCTCTGGGTGACTTAACGAGCTTTCCGAGGCCTGGAGATCACTCACAGAAAGTGCATTGGTCCTCAAGTCTTACCCTGAAAGAGGATGCAGGAGATGGTAGGTACCCCCTCAGAAAGGAGGTGGGTGCCAGGCACCATGGCCCATACGGAATCCCAGGCAACACCCACGACCACATTTGTGCATTCAGCACAAAGAGTGGATGTGAGCACTGGTTTTACTCGTTGAAACTATTTTCACCGATGGTGGAAAATTTCCCCTTCACGCTAACTGTAAAGCCGACTTAATCCATTAACAGCCAAGGGTTTGACTCAGACTGTTACTCTCTCCTTACCCGACCTGAGCATCACCAAGACCGACCTTCCCATGCCTCGGAAGAAAGAAGTCAGAGGGGGTCATCTCTGTTTGTCGGGTGTTGCAGGTCCTGTTAATAGAATGCAAAATTCATCTGGGATTACTTACAGGGGCCACTCTGAATGTTTGTGTTTCTCTTTCTTTGTAACGGCAATTTTCACGACCTACAAGTCCAGACACAAAGTTTTTGTCTCACACCACATCTGAGAGCTTCCGCCATCTCCTAGGGATTCAGACCCAGCCTCCCAGACCGGGGGAATCGCTGAGAAGTTTGCGAAGGCCAAAAGTGCCACGGGGTACCATCGCGTCATCGCATCTGCTCAGACTGGTCCGTGCCAGGCATTTAAAAATCCTTAGCAAGGGCCCTTCCGGGTCACCCTCTAGGTCCGGAGGCTCCGCGCCCCTCCCTGCGTCACCCCCTCGCGCGGCCTACTCCCCTCGCAGCCCCAGAAATCTCCCGTGTTACGCGCCACTCCCCGCGGAGGCGCAGCCGCTAGCCATAGCCGCGGGGGAGACCCCACTCTAGCCCAACTCGCTCTGGCCTCCCGCGCCAGAGCCCCGGGGACGCCAATCTCTCAGTCGCTCGGAGTTCCAGAGAGAGGCGAGGCGCGAGGCATCCTGGGAGTTGTAGTCCTCGGTCTGGTCATTGACCAGAACCAAAGGAGCAGGGGACGCTGAGATAAACTACATTTCCCAGAGTGCCCCGCCACGGCCGTTAACCTCTGTTCGTGGCGGGCGCGTTGCTAGGAGCTCCCTCCACGCCACTTGGGGAGAAGGGCGACAGGCTTCAAGGCCTTTGGGTTTCTTCCTCTCGCCGGCCCCGGGGACTGTCAGGACCTGGGTTCCAGTACCTCCTCTGAGGGCTGACCCGTGGCCGGGTGGCGGGGGTGGGGCATGAGAAATGTATTAAGACTGGAAAACTGACGTGTGAAACCATGAGCAATTATGCGTCCCACACCTCAAAGCTTAGGGAAGTGACTGCGACCTACCGGCTCCATTGTGAAAATCAAAGCGACGGGCGCCTGGGCGGCTCAGTCGGTCAAGCGTCCGCCTTCAGTTCAGGTCACGATCCCAGGGTCCTCGCATCAAGTTCCGCATGGTGGGCTCCCTGCTCCGTGGGGGTCTGCTTCTCCCGCTATCCCTCTCCTCCCCCCGCTTGTGCTTTCTCTCAAATAATCTTTTTTTTTTTTTTTTAAAGATTTTATTTGATAGAGATCTCAAGTAGGCAGAGAGGCAAGCAGAGAAAGAGGGGGAAGCACGCCCCCTGCTCAGCAGAGAGCCAGATGGGGGGGGCTCCATGCGAAGTGAGATCATGACCTGAGCCAAAGGCAGAGGCTTTAACCCACTGAGCCACCCAGGCTCCCCTCAAATAATCTTTAAAAAGTAAATATCAAAGCGATGGAGCCAGAACAGAACCCAACACTGTCACCCAATAAAGGCACATAACACATGTGTTAACCACAGGTTTTATTGAGGATTTTTTCAATTTTACAAAGGAAAAAGGTTTGGCTTACCCGCAGCCCACGCCAAGCAGGGTTGCCGGGTCACAGCTGTCCAGTCATGGTTCAGAAGTTCTGGCCCCGAGCACCTCCTCGGTACTCGCACCTGCACGGACAGGTCCAGCCAGGAATGGGTAACAATACATGCTAAGTGCATCTTGTCAGGTAGGAACCAAACGCAAACCCTAACAGTAAAAGGGGGAAAGGTAGCAAGGAATTATACACTCTGAAGAATATAAGTAATATCCTTGAATCTACAGCAATTGGAAATAAAATGTTTACAAAGTAGTGAGCAGTCTGAACATTATGTGGAAGGTTTTATGTCTGCTACCTGAACTGTGAAGTAGTCAACAGTATTGTGGCAAAACAACCTCTTTTGGTTCAGAATTCTTAAAAATCACTGCCCAATTTTTCGTGATCTTCCTAAGATAATCAATGGCCCAATTAAATGTGTTATTTAAAAAATTTTTGAGAGCAAGTGAGCAATGGCAAGGAGGAGGGTTAGAGGGAGAAGGGGACTCTCTGCTGAGCAAGGTGCCGGACGTGGCGCTCGATCCCAGGACCCGGGGATCATGACCTGGACAAAGGCAGACCCTTAGCCAACTGAGCCTCACAGATGCCCCGGTGGCCCAACTAAATTTTAAGCAAAATAAAAACAAAACAAAAAAAAACCCTTGGAGGGACGCCTGTGTGGCTCAGTGGTTTAAGCCGCTGCCTTCAGCTCAGGTCATGATCCCAGCATCCTGGGATCGAGTCCCACATCGGGCTCCTTGCTCAGCAGGGAGCCTGCTTCTCCCTCTGCCTCTGCCTGCCACTCTATCTGCTTGTGCTCACTCTCCCTCTCTCTCTCTCTCTGACAAATAAATAAATAAAATCTTTAAAAAAAAAAAAAAAACAAAAAAAAAAACCCTTGGACTCTAGGAATTTGCAGGTCTGCAACAGCTAACACCTGGTAACTCGAGAGTCCTCATGTTTCTGTTTACCATCATGGAGCACAGGATTAGGTAGTGAGACTTTATAGTGTGTATAGCTAAAAGCAGAAATCTACTGGTATTTTATTTTATTTTTTTAAAGATTTTATTTATTTATTTGACAGAGAGAGATCACAAGTAGACGGAGAGGCAGGCAGAGAGAGAGAGAGGGAAGCAGGCTCCCTGCTGAGCTGAGAGCCCCATGTGGGACTCGATCCCAGGACCCTGAGACCATGACCTGAGCCAAAGGCAGCGGCTCAACCCACTGAGCCACCCAGGCGCCCCTCTACTGGTATTTTAAAATAAAAAAATCATTTCAGTCATTTACAGTGTGACTTGGTCAAATTCTCCAAGAATGTAGTAAATACTTAGCTGAAATGACCTCTGCATTATTTCCTGAAAAATAATCAAAATCTTTGAGTAAGGAGAATCAACAAGACTCTTGGTCTCCGGTGTTAGAACCCATTTCTAACACTGCTTGACGGCAACTATGACCGGGCATGCCCATCACATTTATAAAGATTAGCAGGACTGCACACCTGCACCTTATCTCTGCCTTCCTAAAAGATGGACAGAAAGCGCTCAGAAAAGGCGGGAGGGACTGTGAGCCACAGCCATGTAAACAATTTCTGTTCCCCATGATTTTGAACGGGTCCTGTTTCTCCAGCCAAAGCCCTGAGCTGAAGAAATCCCAAGAATGAAGACCTAGCATATGTTTAGGATCTGTAAAATGCCTCCAGGTATATGAAATTTGAAATTACAGGCAGGGAGTTCTCAGAAAGCACATGAATATAGTTAATGTTGTAATTAAGTCAATGTTCTGAAGATAAGCGGATACTTAGCACTGCTATGTTCTTAAGCCAAGAACATGAAAGGCCCCAAAGGCTTTGGAACCAACTGTGCTTTGAGGCCCTAATGTCCAAACGCTGAACTACTCCTCTGTATCGATCTAGCAGGGCAAGAAGCAGAGCTCCGAACACTTCAGGAAGAATCAACCTTCATCCACGACAAATAGCAAAATCCTATTAAACCTTGAAATTCTGAGTTCTGTTCAGAACACTTAAAAAAAAAAAAAAGGCTTCTATCAGTATCTAATAGAAAAAAATCTCTCTTAGCATTTTATCATTTTAGAGAAGAGTCGGTTGAGTACTTTTTGTGCAAATGGCTCACAAAAGAACCAAACTCACCTGCAACAGAGACCTGGCTTCTTTGGAAGATCAGACAGGACCTGCTGTCAGGCCCGAGGGCCTCCACTGCGGAGAGCGAAGTTCATGTTGCCTGCACCTGCTAACTTCGTAAACCGGGACCTTAAAATTCTTTGTAACTTTCATTATGTGGCATTCTCTTTTCCTTGTTATAGTACAAATTAAGAACGTCTTACTATATTCTTAGGTTACAGTGAATAAAGTACAAGACAAAACCCCAATGTTAATAAAACCAGTATCAAATATCAGATTTTGCTTTTAAATACTCCTCCAGGTGCCGACTGAAGGCGGCCGGGCGGTGTTCGCGGCCTGCTCACACCCACCGGGCGTCAGCCCAGGCGTCCGCAGCTGCATCAGGTAGGTGGGGAAGCAGATCCCAACTACAGATGTTCATCTGGGAGTAAGGTATTTGGCCACTAATTCTAAAGCAATTCTACATTTAACAGATCAATGTTACGCATCTTACTCTCCATTTCCAAGAATCTAAACTATGGTCCAGATATATCTCAAAGAAATGAACAGAGTGCTTGCTACTTCAATCTTAAAAAAATAATTCCCAGTCAGCTCTCTTGGTGGAAGGATTAAGGCTTAGTGGCCAACAAGTATTCTGACTGTGAGAGTCTCATATAACTGGTTCCACTGCGATAGATTTTATGGGTCCCAAGGGAGGAATGACATTTCCCCTGAATTATACCACATTCTCCAGACCGATTCTCACTGGTTTCGTGAGACAGATGTCACAGATACAGTTAACAGGTTAAAAAAACAGAACAAAACAAAACAAGTGATGCTGTTTTACTTCAATTTTAAGAAAAAACTTCATTAGGAAGTACGTGTTTAACCTTTAAATGTAGAATGATTGTGCAAATTAGATTTCAGCTCAAAGAACAATATCACAATTCAGATCAAACTCCTAGAAACACTGAAAACAAAGCCCATGTACAGTAAGAAAGACATTCTGTGAAATTTGCATTTATCCATTAGCCATAGTTTTGATGATTATATTGATTCGATGATTTATATCCCCAAACCAGACGACATGGTTTGTCACAGGAGTTTTCTGTGGTACTCCTGGGCAGAGGAGGTGGCCTGAGTGTCTACCTTTGCACTGCCGGAACTGTGACCTCCAAGCATTCAAATGGTTTATGACAATGGCAGAATATAGAAAATCTGGATTGTTCCAAAATATCCAGTGATAGGGACACCACAGTCACAGTAACCGCAACTAAGAGAGCTCTCCCTATACTCCTTCTACCACTAAGGAGCTGTGACTCCTTTTCCTTTCTTAGCATCTCGTTCAGGACAGGGAGGGGGACGGAGATGAATCGCCACTGCTGGAGATGCCATCAGTGGCCAAGGGTCAAAACTGCGGAGATAATTTTGCTTCCTGCCCTTTCCCGAGAAGTCTGGGACAAAGTGAGCTGTTGTGCCACCACACCGATGACTTAGGGATCCCTCAAATGGAAGACTGATTTCTAATGACATGGGACAGTGACCCTAGGCGAGGCCTGTGCTGAAGAGCTCCGCGTGCCGGAAGATGCTACCATGAACAGAGGTGGGAGCAACAGGTCGGCAAAGAGGGGCGAACAGCTGGAGTCGTGTCAGTGTGCCAGGCACACATTTCACTCGCACTCAAGTTTCCTGATTCACGTCTTTCCCCAAATCCCTTCTCTTCAGTCCTGCTGCTGAGCCAGGGCCCACGGCAGGAGTGGTAGGACGTTTAGCAGAAAAGGTGGGAAGGGCTTTACCCCCCATATAAAATACCTTTGCTTAAAAACACTTATATACCCAGTGATTAGCGCTTAAGAGGTGAAAATAATTAACTACTCAGTAGTTCAATTCTACGAATTATCCAAGGTCATGGCCTACTGGGGTCAGCAGCACTACAGATGGAAGTCACGCTGTATCTCTTAAAGCTCTTTCTGGGGCTTGACAGGCCTCTTGCCGTGTTAAGTGCACTTCAAACACATCTGGTTTTTTTTTTTTCATTTAATCTCTGAAATCTGTTCATTTTCTTCTTCATTTATCAAAAGAGGAAAGGGCTCAATTTATCATTTGCTCTACAGCTCTCCGAGTTTGGTAAAGATTCCAAGCAGATTTGCATGACAAGTGTTAAGGTGTGTTGAGTCCAGCTGCTTCCTGGAGTGAGTGGAACTTGTCCCCACGACCCTTCAGAGCTTGGACTGCAGTGGCTTCAGGTACTTGTAGTAAGACTCATGGACCTGCAGGGAAGGGCGAGAACAGTAGCAGTGAGGAGGGGCTGCAGCGTAAACCAGCACACTTTCACCCGAGAAGGTTGAGAGACACGTACTGAGCTATCCACGGATACAGTGATTTGCTGTCTTGCATTTGTCTCACCACAGTTCCCAGAGGAGATGCAGGGGAGGGGAGTGTTCAAGTGAAACACAATGGCCAGGAGACTAGTCACTGAGGTGTGACAAAGGGTACATGGGGGTTGTATGACAGTATTCCATTTTTGTATATGTTTGAACGTGTCCAATAATTTTTTTTAAAGATTTTATTTATTTGGTAGAGAGAGACAGCGAGAGAAGGAACACAAGCAGGGGGAATGGGAGAGGGAGAAGCAGGCTTCCCACCAAGCAGAAAGCCCGATGCGGGATTTGATTCTAGGACCCTGGGACCATGACCTGAGCCGAAAGCAGACACACAACAACTGAGCCACCCAGGAGCCCCTGTCCAACAGTTATTAAACAGTCAAGGAAAGACCTGTGACCTATAGGAACAACCCAGTTCCCTTCTGAATCTGTTCCTCAAAAAAGGGACTGTCCAAAGAGGCCACAGGAGCTTCCAGAACTTTCACAGAGGACTCACCTCTGAGGTCTTTCCTGCCATAATATTTAAATGGAGAATTTCAAAAGGTGAAAAGACACTGTTTTTTGTACCTCTGATTTGTTCAGTGGGGATTTCTTGGCCCACTCAAACAAATTTTCATACACGTTCCCATCGTAACGGCCAAGCACAGAGCCGAGTGTCACATCCTGAAAATCAAACGCGTCCACCAGAGCAACAGCGTCTGGGCGAATTGCAGTCAGCAACTCCTTTATGCGCTGATTTACTTGGGTAATTTGAGACTCTGTCATGATGCTTCCCTAGAAAAGATAAAATAAGCAAACAAACAAAGATACACATATAAAGATAGACATTCACAGACGTGCACACACACAACTATAGAGTAGACCACAGTGACTTTTCTACCAAAAAAAAAAAAGACTTAAATTCAGAAAATACTCACCTGAAGAAAATCCCCTGCCTTCTGACTGATTCCATAGAGACAATACAAGAGACATAAATTCCTTAAGACAGCGTGGACAGATTTATCTTGAATTTTGAGGAGTTTTTCTGAGAAGAGCTTAACTGCCACATAGTGGCAATGTGCCTAGATAAAAAGAAAACGCCAGAGAGCCTTTGGAAAAGATTCAGCACACAGCAACGAGGGTTTCCGCACTAAGAAAATGGGCTGGGGGGAAGGGGATGTTATGAAGGCTGGAGAGGGAGAGAGGGAAAAAGAGAGACAGGGAGAGGGAGAGCTACCACTGACCTCGCTGGCTTGAACAAGGTCCACGGAGGTTAGGTTCCATGCTACCTCCTTGCTTTCTCTCTGAATTGCTTCATTTTGAAGGTTTTTTGCAGCAATTTCTACCAATCTGTTAAGAAATGAGAGAAAACTGGAGCTTGCAGGAAATGCTGGGCAGGACTCGGGCTTCCCGCTCTTCCGTCAGGCCCCAGCCCCCAGAGGCCCCCGGCGGCCGACCCTAGCTCCCGGGGCAGGTGGAGGTGCTAACCTGGCTGCACGAAGCTTGTACGCTTCCGTCAGGCTGTCAGGGCTGTCGATGTCCACCACAGTCGGCCACACCGCCACCTGCCGCGGCTGGATGCGCTGAGTGGGCAGGTCATTCAGGTACGACACCATGCCGCCCACCAGCTTCCCTGAGTGCACTTGGTCGTAACTTTTCATCAGGAACCTAGAAACCACCAAGACACGTGCTCTCAGTACCTACACTTCTCGGCAGAGAGACACTCTTGCAACGACTTTAAGTAATGCGACAGGTGTCTTGTACTTGCTCGGCTGCCCACAGGATAACACCGGCGGGTGAGATGGAGGCAAAACCACCTTTCTCAGGAACAAATGTAACGTGAAGCGCAAACATGGGAACAGGAACTGACGAAGAAGACTCAAACATTCTTAGTTATTTGAGAGACAGAGAGAGAGAGAGAGAGGCAGAGAGAGACAGAGAGAGAGCACACGCGCGCAGGCAGAGGCAACAGGCAGAGGGAGAGGGAGCGAGAATCCCAAGCAGACTCCACACTGGGTGCGGAGCCTGGCACCAGGCTCAATCCCAGGACCCGGAGACCACGACCTGGGCCGAAACCAAGCGTTGGACACTTAACGGACAGAGCCGCGCGCGTGCCCCTCTAACGCGGTAACAACAGCTAAGCACAGAGCGGGTTCTCACCTCGCTGTCTGCAGCATCATGACGGTGTTCTCGCCCTCAAAGGTGCAGGTGGGGGTAAAAGTGACGTAGATATTCGGAAGGCCGCTGCAGTGAGAGTAGCCGTGCCCACCGCACGCCATCCGACAGGCTTCGATAGCGGCATTCGTTGTCCAGGAGGTGAAAGCCTTCAGGCCAGCGACGAGGGCATGGAGCTGAGGGGAAAGCGAGGCTGTCAGGGAGCGGGGGGGCGCCTCCGGTCCGAGCCGCCCCAGGAAGCCCTCCCTTCCTCACCGGACAGTGCTGGCCACGCGCTCCATCCCTTGGCACGCGTGCAAACTGGAGCACGGCCGTCTCAATGGCCTGAATTTGTATTGTTTCCCACACTCCCTTCCACAATGTTCCACTTGGCAAAAAAGTTACCACTCATGTTCCTTTGATTAATAAACGACCACCATGGTATAGTGCTTCTGAAACTTAAAAACAAAACCCACATATCTTCTTATTTGATTCACTTTCAATGAAAAAAGTGGCTGTATCTTTTGAGAACATGTGGATTCTTCTCAAGAAAGCCCTCCATGTAGTTTTCCCTGGACGTTATCCAACCAGCGAGTATCAAACAGAAGGGAGCCCACAAGTGAATGAGAAAACACATACCTCGGGCAGTTCACTCAGATCCCCTTGGCCAATACCCTCATTAATCCGATGGTAGGTCTCCTTCACGTATGCGCCCACAAACTGGAAGGCATAGGCAGTGGCCAGGAGTGGGAAGAGTTTATACTGCTGGGTCTGAAAATCCAAAATCTGTGGTTCTGGTTCACTAAAGGACACAGAAGAAACAAAAGTAAACATTGACACAGAACTTAATATGCACCAGATTCGGGTCTACACACTTCGACATACTGAATAACATTCTCCCCATTCCACCAAGGGGAAAACAAGAGGTTAAGAACCTGTCTGAGGTCACACAGCCAGTATGGGGCGGATCCTCTCTCAACTGAAATCTAGGTTATCTGGCTACAGAAAACCATGTTCTCAACTACCTTGTTGAACTGCCTAGGCAGATAAAATTTTCCAGCTGTGAAGTTCATATCCATCCTCGTCTTTGCAGTATGACGAAGGAAACTATCGCACGGCAACATTCAAAAATCAAAGTTAACTTCCCAGAAGGAAAGCAATGATAAAGAAGTCTAACACACTAGATGGCTGAATAAACTATTTTAACCACAATTCTGGAAAAGACCCAATGCACGGAGTTAACTATCTGACATCTAAGAAGGTCAGCTCTTACCGATTTCGTTATTCCTTCAATAGGAGTTAAAAAGGTCATCAGGGAGTCGGGCTCAAGTGAAAGGCAGTAAGACTACACTATGGCTATGAACACAATCGGAGTCCCATTCATGCCATTCTCACCATTCAGGACTTTCAAACTGCCTTTAGTGTTCTAAACATTTCATTTTTTTGATTAAAGATTTTATTATTTATTTGAGAGAGAGCGAGAGAGCGTGAACATGTGCACACACAAGCAGGGGAAAAGGGAGAAGCAGGTTCCACGCTGAGCAGAGAGCCCAACATGCGGCTCTATCCCACAGTCTGGGATCTTGACCTGAGCTGAAGGCTGACACTTAGCCAACTGAGCCACCCAGGCACCTCTAAACATTTCATTTATAGAGTTCAAGTAATAGGACTGATTTTCTTAGGTTAAAAATAATAAGGTGGCTACCCTCCTCTTTCTACTTCAGGAAAGGCAGTCTGGTTTCTAAGGAGCAGACCCAGCACACTGCCCCCTTGGCTGGTTTTGCATGGCCAACGCACAGTCTCGAGATCACATTTGGGGATTTTGATATTGGAATGGGGCCGAAGGGGGGGGCTCTTCAGCACTGAGCCCATCTCAGATGCCTCCCTTACCCTGGCTTGATTTCAGACTGGTGCCTCACAGCGCTATACCGGATGGCAATTGTGCAGGCCTTGGACAGGGACCGAGCGGCTACTCCCACGAGGAATGACCTCACAAACACCATGGTCCCGTAGGTCAGCTTGTTACTCACAGGCTTCACGTACGTGCCATCAGGCTTCACCTGGACAAAGAACGTGGGACTGATGCTTCCTTCCGTTAAACTCGAGTGGCAGTCTGTGCTCATGATTCTCAAAGGGCGGTCCCCAAAATGGCAGCATCTCCTGGGAACTTGCTAGAAACACAAAATCTCATCCCCAACCTGACCTACTGGACACAGCCCTCCAGGTGGTTCTAAAGCATGCTGAAGTAGGAGACCCACTGGTTTAACAAACTAGAATATGTTCTTCATACCTGCCAACTGCTTCTGATTTCACTCTCATTACGAAAAGCAGCACCAGAAGTAAAAACATGTTACTACTTTCTAAAAGAACAGACCCTTGCAACCCCGTGGTGACCGACAGCCACCGACCGAAAACCCATGTCGGACACCTCTGCTCCGCCAACATACCTGGGCGTACTTCATCAGCATGTTTTCTCTGGGAATACGGTAATTGTCCATCTTCAGGTAGCCGTTGTCCATCTCATCATAGCCAAATTTGGGCCCGATGTCTCCCACGGTAATACCTACCACAGATGAAAGGCAATCACAAGGTGTTCATGCTCCGCAATTCCAGGCTTGCCTGGCCTCTCTCGTTGTATTACACTTTTTGCAGAAGAACGTCATCAGTTTAGTCTCGCAACTCAACAGCAGACGAACGATTCTACCTGGCAAAGGCTTATGTGTCCCAATTTCACGAATGGGTACGATGAAGGCGTGTAACCCGTAGCACTTCCCCTTAGTGATGAGTTGGGCAAGAACTATTGCATGATTCGAGGTCTTTCCAACTGTAACATCAGAAAGAATAGGAGACAGAAGTGAGCAAACTTTCTTACACCTTTCAAAGGACAAAATAAAAGATGGGGGAAACCGTACGTAAAAACCAGCCTCCATCGATAAAGTGGACCCAAGAAGCTTCTGACAGCACCACACCCAGTTTTCAGAAGGAAATTCACTTAAGCTGATAGCTGTTAAAAAAATGTATCAAATTTTGGCAAAGCAATCCTTCATTCTATATATATAAAAGCTTTTATACTCACTTTACTGAGACATTATGCACCTGTAGTATTTGTAAGTTTAAGGCGTACAGCTTATTGATTCTCTAGTAATCCTTCATTAAAAAAAAAACTTTAGGGGCTGCCTGGGTGGCTCAGTGGGTTAAGCCTCTGCCTTCAGCTCAGGTTTGATCTCAGGGTCCTGGGATCGAGTCCCACATCGGGCTCTCTGCTAGGCAGTGAGCCTGCTTCCTCCTCTCTCTCTCTCTCTCTACTTGTGATCTCTCTCTGTCAAATAAATAAAATCTTTAAAAAAAAAAAAAAAACTTTACTAAAAAATTTAATTAAGAAGACTTTACTTTCTTTCCTACTTATCTCTCATTCGTTTACATGAAATTTTTTTTAGGATAACCATAAGAACATTAATTTATTTCCTTTTCCTCCCTTAATGAAGTGCTTTCCAAAACAGTGGCCACTAGCCACAAGTGGCTATTTATATTTAAATTACTTATAACCACACAAGGAATACGAAGCTGGTTTAAATGGTGACTAAGGAAACTGCTAATGATGGGAATGCTCAGAGGAAAACTTAAAAGAGAGTTAAGACAGCTGTCTTTCTGCGCCTGTAAGTGGAGGAAGGTCTACAACAGGCACCACAAGAGGCTGTTGACGGCTCTGAAGAGTCTGAGACTTCAGTATTTCCCGTATTCCAAAACGATACTCTCATATAAGCTAAACATTTGCATTTATAATTAATTATTAATTATAATTATTATAATTATTGTATAAATCTTGTAGTAACTCTTCAAAACACCCAATAAATGCTAAGAAATTCACATACGTCCACCAGGCCACCACTTGATGGAGGTCACAGTAGGGCTGTTGAGAATGAACTTCTGAGTTTCAGGGTCGTAAGTGGCTGTGGTTTCCAAGCCTCGGAGATGAGTTCCTAAGGAAATAAGTTACATTCACCTTGGCTAAAATATGGAAACAAACAAGCACAGGGTAAAATCTCTTGCCCCGTCCTTTCAGCTCTATTATCTCAGAGAACAACAAAATCTAAGGACAAGAAGACATTTGTAGATAAGCTACAAATGGTTAATAACCAAGATACATACTTCCCTATACTATTTTTTTTTTTTTTAAGTAAACCCAGTTGGGGCTTGAACTCATGACCCTGTGATCAAGAGTCACATGCTCTACCCACCGAGCCAGTGCCCCATAATCTCTATACTCAAACCCGGCAGTTCCTATCAAGGGAAAACAAATGTCAAACATGTTCTATCTGTGTACTTCAGTTAATGCACCTCTATTTAGATCAAAAGAAAATGTAAGGCAGTTTAGAATCTTATTTTCATAAGGTCCTAGGGTAGGAATGTAACAGGATAGGAACATAACTGCCTTTCTAAAAATAACATCTCTAAGTTTAAGCGTGCCAATTTCAACCCATGTACGCTGTCTACACACCAGTTCAACACTCTGAGCTTCTCTGTTTACGAAGACTAAGATAACCAGTGACAGAAAGAGACTCCAGCCAAAGTTCTCATAAATTAAAGACTTATTTTAGAGTGATTGCTAGAATGGAAAATAAGAACTTTAAAAAGATATAACCACCGTGGGGAAAAGAGACCTGGAACAGTGACTTTTTTTTTTTCTTTTTTGATTTCTAAAAGTCTGATAATAAGGTCTGAATGCACTCTGTGATATCCAATGTCAGGCCTTAACTTTGACCCTGGCTGGTTCACTACTGTCGGTAGGAAGAGCTCCCAGTCTCATGTTGACTGGAGATGGACAAAGATTCGTGCTTTAAATCCTAATACAAATGCGCCAAAATTCTTTGAAAACAGTTACAGAAAAATGTTCTAAGTGATACTTCCTCTAATAATACTATCCTGAAGCAAATGCTGAGAACCTTTTCCCTAACTGCTTAGGTAACTCCAGACCTCATTAAAAACTTAAACTTTGGAACATTTAGAAACTTCCAAGTTGAGGAACAGAAATGATCACTTCATGTGTGATCCACAACCTTCTCCAGTACATGTGAGAACCAAGGAACCAGAAACTTTCAGCAAAGAAGTTTTTGTAGGAAAAGAAGTAACAGAATAATAAAACAGATAATGACAAAATGTTTGCAAATGCACAATGGACTGGGTCTTGTGAGAATCCTGTAAATTACAACTTTGCAGCAAGAGCCAAATTAGCTATACAATTAAGATAAAGTTGCAGAGAAATGAACAAGTAGCAAATATACATTACATTTGTATAATGTATACATGTATACATTATACATGTATACAAATATACATCGGTTGTTGTGAAACCTCAAAGTCGGAAAAGAGAAGATGGAAGGAAATGAACAGCAAACAGACACACCAATTCAGACCAGATTAACAGGGACAGCCACTCCCTCCAAAACCAACTGCCTGGAAGTGAGGCTTCTCTTTTTTTTTTTTTCTGCCAATAATCTTTGGCCAAGCTGCCTTCAGAACATGACTGAATTTACTGAATCAAGGCACAAAAAAGATCAAGGTATAAAACGTTCACATTATGGTAATATAAGCCACTCATTTCCCTCAAGCAAGTCAGAGAGCACCTGCACTACTCATCTGTGCTTCTTCTGGAATCTGGGCACGCTCATTAAGGTGTCCGTAGGAAAGGTAATCAGACAGTGATGGAGAAAGATGGGTTCGGATGCTACATGCACCTAATTCTACACAACTCCAAGGAACTTGGAAAACCACTCAGTAAATAAATCCTGACTCATAATTCTTTTTTTTATTTTTTTCTGACTCATAATTCTTGACCCCCAGAGAGGAACCATGAAAAAGAATAATCAGCATAGTTCTGTGGTAACATAAGCTTTACTTTCCACTGACCAAAGCCATGTCTACGCCAAGACTCGCGTGTGCGGAAACCCTGGCCTCTGCAGGGAGATGAGGGCACGCGGGTGCGCCCTTGCTACCCGCGAGGGGCAGTCCACATACATACCTAAGCCTGCAGAGCCCCGCCCAGCCCCGAAGGTAGACTGAACGCATCGTACCATGGCCCATCTCTGTCTGGGCATAAGTGCCAATGATCTCCAAGTTCCAAGCGGGAATGAAGAAGCGTTCCTGCTGCTCTACGGTTGCCTGGTGGAGTAAAGTGGGCAAGAACATGCCCAAGTGGAGATCCAGAGGCTCAGGCCGCCCTCGGTGCACAAAACTTCGAAGCAACACCAAGGACGGGCATTTGAGAGAAGAGTCATCAGGTGTGAGAGAAACGGCAATGTGAACAGAGTGAGGGGAAGGAGAAAAAAAAACCTTCTGTAATTACGAATTAGTTGGGTGGACATCATCATGGGTGGGAGCGCTGCCCCTTTCTGTATGACTTTCATCAATTCTTGGCAAATTTCATTTTTCTTAAGTTGGCGAGAAGTTTATTCTTCCGCTGCTCGGCTCTGGCACAATCGGTCTTGGCGAGCACCATTCCGAAGCCTGTGCCGCAAAAATGTGTGAGGCAGGGAGAGGAACCCAGCCTTGCAATTAAAGCAAAGGCAATAAAAAATCTGAAGCGGTTGTATGGGATGGAGAATTTAAGTTGTACAATGATTTACTCTGATGAGGTGAGATGGGGGAACTGTTCTCTCAAACGGACAAGTGCTCCCCTAGACAAAAGGCTTTTCTAGAAGCAATTTCAATTGCTTCTAGGCTGGAATCCTTCGTGTGTGTCCATAAAACCACCAGCAAAGCCACATTCCTAACAACCAGCAAAGCCACATTCCTTATATAAATCTGTTTTTTTTTTTAATCTGGTTGTTTCATTCAGGTTCGTCACAAATATCCAGCCATGCCCTGTTGAAACAATTTAATGCAAAAATTGGCAGCGCTCCTCACCCAGTAATTAATATCAGAAATAAAGACATGTAATTTCTAGGAAAAGACCATAATAATTACAAATAACATATTCATGCATAACAAGCCAATTATATGGGAATTATCACTACTGATAATAAACACCTTAGTTTTAGTAACTCTGAATCCATTTATTTATTTATTTATTTACGACTGAGCCAGACAGGTGCCCATGAATCCACTTTCTTTCTTCTTCTTTCTTTTTTTTTTTTTTTAAGATTTTATTTATTTATTTGACAGAGATCACAACCAGGCAGAGAGGCAGGCAGAGAGAGAGAGGGAGAAGCAGGCTCCTTGCTGAGCAGAAAGTCTGATGTGAGGCTCGATCCCAGGACCGTGAGATCATGACCTGAGCCGAAGGCAGAGGCTTTAACCCACTAAGCCACCCAGGCGCCCCCTTAATCCACTTTCTAAAGTCATTCTTTTCCACTTAAAACTTGCAGATGCCTTAGACTTCTGTGTGAATTACTTTCTAGTAGGAAATAGATTGAAATGTCTTCATTATCTTGTCACATTACTGGAATCCCACTGAACTTCCAGATCTAGCTTAACCGACTCAATACTGCTCCTTATTATTCTCTTTAATTATCTTAGAAATTAGCCTATGCGACCTTTCAGTTTTAAAACCTCTCAAGTTTGGGGCGCCTGGGTGGCTCAGTGGGTTAAAGCCTCTGCCTTCAGCGCAGGTCATGATCCCAGGGTCCTGGGATCGAGCCCCACATGGGACTCTCTGCTCAGTGGGAAGCCTGCTTCCTCCTCTCTGTCTGCCTGCTTGTGATCTCTGTCAAATAAATAAAATCTTTTTAAAAAACCCAAAACCAAAAAACCCTCTCACTTTGTCCAGAAAGGAAGAAGGAAAATAACTGTGGAGCACTGGCTGCTCGCAAGAGGGCTGATCAGCTCTGTCTTTTTTTTTTTATCAGCTCTGTCTTCTGATTGCAATGGTTGCTTTGTTACCCAATCACAGAAAAATCAAAGGTTGTGTGACCCACTTTTTAAAAAAATTAGGCTGAGGGGAGGGAAGTGCTTTCAGATCAGGAAGATAATGGCAGAAGGAGGACAAGAATCCCACCACCTGATCACATCTTCTGGTTGTGGAAATTCTCGTACAAGTGCAGCCAGGACCCAGCACTATGCGGAGGACGCCAGAGACACCCGGGAGAGCCGGCCGCAGATCTGCGCTCTCTGCCAGTGGCAAAGGCAAGTCCCCGTAATACCTTAGCGCTGGTGGAAACTGCGGGGGAGGCCCAAGGAACTTCTCTGTACTACTTCTGCAACTTCCTATGGATTTATAAGCATTTCAAAATAAAGAGAAACAGTGGAAACCCTCCAGAAAAACAATCGCGTGATGAGAGAGTACTTTCCCTCACAAGGAGGAATGCCTTTGCCTCCAGGTTTTAAAAGAAAGAAAAGGAAGAAAAATCAGCATACACCTGGGACCTGATAGGAGGAAACTGGTGGAACCAGGACTGACCCCTGCGGCCTGGGACCTGCCACTTTCAGTGCTGAAAGCCTACTTGGCATTGCCAGAACCCAGAGCAATTCCTGGGGAGGGACGGGCCACTCTAAAGCAGTCCACCAGATCCACAGGAGGGGGTCTACATCAGTGTGCCGGATAACGGAAAAACCAATGGCAGTGCTACCACAAAACACACAGAATAGGGCAGGGGAAACTACTGTAATCAGAAACCGCTCTGACACTGAAGAACGTTTTTAGGAGAAAAAGATCTCTTGTGACCAGGGTAAGGATAATGCACAAGTGGATGAAATTTAGACATGTTACAAGGGGAAAGTGACCTGGATAGTTTTTTTGACTTAAATCAAGTATTTGTTGTAAAAAGTTGGTTATGCATGATAAAGATTATATATTATTTTTAAATCCTTTATTTTAAAATCACAGAGCTCCAACATTTTACTTTGATGAAGTGCTACCGTTAATCTTTTTAAAACTGTAACACTGAAAGGCCTTTCCAGTCTCTCCCTCTACATGACCTAGGGCTGGCAGCCAATGCTGAGGACAAAATGATTAGATTAATAATACATCAAAAAAGGAAGGACTTAGAATAGCATCTCTGTGGGCAGCATGATTATAATCCTAGGAATCAACAACAACAAAATACCACCGATAATAAATAAATTTAGAAAAGCTGTACGCTCTAAGGAAAAGAAAAAAATCACTGCATTCTTATCCATCAGGACGCTTTAAGCAGAAACCTCAGTAAAGAGAAACACAATTTACAAACACAACAAAATATTTAAAATCTGTTACATAACTTTGCTCAGGATATTAAAGATTTAACTAGGAAAAAAAAATCAATACCTAATAGGATGAATAAAAGAAGTTATACCTAACAGGAAAGAAATTGCTAATTCCTAGGTCAAAAAGTCAGTCCTTTATTATAATAAAGATAATACTTCCCAAGAAATACAAGGATTTAATGTAACACAGATTTGAAATTCCTGCAGAATGTAATTTAGAATTTAACAAATTAAGATTGGATTTTGCCTAGAAGAGTAAATATACAAGAACACCAAATATGAGGGTCTTAAAATATAACAGGAGGCTTATCCTATCAGATTTTTAAATATCTTGCAAAGCAACAACGAACCAATGTTTATGATGTTAGGAGAAAAACAAAGGGACTAATAAATATATGTTAAGGTTCCAGAAATAAACTGAAACTATTAATAAAACTCTAAGAAGAACTGGAAAGAACAACGGGGAAAATAACTACTAGCTAATAAACATAAAAACGGCAAGGGATTCATTCATCATTCTACACCATATACAAGTCAAAGCATTAAACATAAATCGAACAAAAAAACTGGAAGAAAATAAGAGAATAATTATCCAAGATATGAAGAAAAAAAATGTGTACCTATTCAGAGAAGGATGCATTCTATATGTAAGGCCAAAACATTTAACAAAACAGAAAGCAAAAGAAAAAATAATTGAAGCATCCAACATAATCATGTAAGATCGATGTACAGATTCTATCCAATCAACACACAAAGGAGAAAAACTCAGTTTATACACAGCAAATACAGACAGTAAGCCATCAAGTCCAGGCTCGCTGGCATTGGAAAATGAAAACTTTAACTCTTAGATGTGTATTAAAGTAGCAAAAAACATTAAAGCAACCACATTGATGGGGCTTCTGGAGACAGAGCACACTAATAATTCGCTAAATACACTATAAACCAGTTCTGTGTTTCCAGAAGTCTTAAGCTATGCAACAAAAGCTATTGAATGGTCCCTCCTTTCAATGCAGTAATTTACTTCTGAGAAAGTTATTCTGAAGGCATAACCCCAAAGGCCGTGGTTTTTGCAGAGTTTATATTGTTACAAACAATCATCGTGGGGAATTAGAAGAGCCTTCAGACCTAGGGAGCGAGGCACATGGGTTCCAACAGGGAAGAGACTCAGTGGGAAGGAAGAGGACAGGAGACAGAGAAGTGAAAATACGGGGGAGAAAGACTAGTGATGGGCACAACCACGTTCACTATTTCTCAAGTTCCAAAGGAAGAGAGTGCGTTAGTTCCTGAGTTCTGCACCAATCTGCAAGGAAGGTAACTGGGTATTGCAGAAGCTCTATTTTCTTGGATGACAACAGCAGAAAACAAAGGAAGGAGAATTGCCATAAGGTGGCCAAGAACTTGAAGTGACCACGTACCTGTGAAGACCAAGCGTACTACCTGCTTTGGGACCTGGAGAAATGCAGGGTCAGGAGGGTTCCTGCTGGGCCATGCTCCACAGACCGTCCCTTCGGCACCAGAACCCCCGGGGAGAGGGCGCACCCCTGAGCCCAGACCTCTGCCCTGGAGTAAGAAGGCTCACGGCCCCCCAGGCCAAGCGGGTGTCGCAGTTTGTGGGCCTCTACTGACAGGCGAGTATTTACAGGAGGGACGAGAGAAAGCAGGTGATGGAGATGTCGTGCAGGGGACTGAATTTTAAGACTCTTCAGGATCCTGGAAGGCGCTGGAGCAGGGCTGTCTCCTCAATCCCAGCAGCATCCTAGAGCTGAGAGAATCCCACCTTGAAGGCAGAGCCAATTCCGTGACGCCTGAGGTAACCACTGTTGGCCGGTCAACATTCTGGTCTTCAGATCGAACCGTCCACCCTCCACCTGCACGAGTCGCTCTATTTACAGTCTCTCTGATGTCCAAGGACTGATTGTTCTACACAAGGCCGCGCTGTCACAGGATGCGAATTCACCAACAGACTGACCGGTGCCCCCGGGGAAAAGGACAGGGTGGGCGAAGCCCAACAAACCCCAATGTGAACGGACAAGGCCCCAGCGGGAAACAAGACCTAATGTCACAACTCTGTTCTTGAAAATGCAAGCGATTAACACAAAGTTGGTTCAAGTACAAGGAATTACCCGAAAGAGAGAAGCAATAAGGGAAAGAAAACTCACAAACAATGCCAACTCACCCAGAACAACATAAGACCTCAGACCAATTTCTGGGCTCCTCAGACCAGAAACTTAAAGTCCTCCTCTCTTCCTCTCCTTCAAAATTTAGGGCAAATATGTATTTATAACATACTTTATAGAAGCGGAAGGGTTAGACCAGAGAGACACACATATCAAACCCATTTAGCCTCAGAAAAATTTAGATCTTTATGCTCCCTATGAATAGCGTGGGCTATAAGTCAAAGAAATTCCACAAGGATGCATACTTATACAAAAGAAGGGTTGTGTACCACAAAGCTATTTCAAGATTACAAAACACACACACACACACACACACACACACACACTCCCCCCCTTTCCCCCCCAGCCCCCAGCCCCTATCCCCCAGACAGGAAGACCTGGATGATGCCACATTCCTTCCCTTAGGAAACTTTTCTTCAGGCTGCCTATTTCAGTATGGGCTATCCTGAAGCCGAAGTGCGGGGTGTTCGGGCAGGGTGTTTGTAAGACAACATCACAACCAGAATCTGCAGTTCTCATGGGGATTATGATAAAGTACATTTCCTTAAACCATTTCACCAAACCCAAAAGCACCAAATCAAACACAAAAATGAAGTTTTCATGCTATTTGCGTCTCCTCCTCTCCTTATTTACATAATGGTGGCCTTATGATAAATTAAGGAATGACACTAGGCAGCTCAAATCTGAAACCCCCAAACCTCCCAATGGCCTTGTCTGTGAAAACGAATCTTTTTCTCCTTCAGACCAAACACAAACTTTTTGAAAGGAGCTGGCCGTTTATAAACAATCTTTTTTTTTAAGTGGACACCACGCCCAGCATGGAGTCCAATGTGGGGCTCTAACTCATGACTCTGAGATTAAGACCTCAGTTGGATGCTTAACCGACTGAGCCACCCAGGTGCCCCATTATTATGAACAATTTAACCAAGAATGACTGGCAATCCAAAGTCCAGAAATATGTAAAGAAAAAAAGTATAAAAAAAGACTGCTGTAACCAAATGAAAAGAATCATGCACTTTTTTCCAACCTGCTTTCTAAGCCTGCTAGTGGGCAGTGAAAGAAAGAGTAAGACACTTAAATGCTCTAATCCTCTGTCCCCCTTAAAGTCCACATTTTTGGCTTCATGAAAGCAGAGAGGCGACCTTCAGATTTTGCTAAGGCATTAACACTCCCAAGAATTTCCAACAAAGTCTCTCTTTATAATTAGACGCCAACGCAATTTTGCCGCATTTTCAATCTCATCTTTCTAAACTGCTCAACAGCCGTTAAAATGGGGTATACGCAGCAAGGGTAAAAAGACTTTCAGAAATAACAACGAAGGGTGTTTCAGGCTCGAGTCTTGGACCAGTTTATGGGGAAATGATCTATGAGAAAATGAGAAGCTGAATTTTAAGGCTTAACAACTGAAAGACAAAATCCCCAAAGTGTCGCAGCAGGAAAAACCAAACATCAGGAGTCATTTATCAGTTTAAGTCCTGAGGTGGGTTACCCACTGACCCTCAAATGTGGACTAACCATGGCCCATTTCCGTCTGGGCGTAGGTGCCAATTATCTGGAGTCCTTGGGATGAATGCAGCCATTTCTCCTGCTGAGCAGTGGTGCCCTGATTCAGCAAGGTAGGAATAAACATGGAGAAATTGAGGCCCACAGGTTCCACAAAATTGACCAAATGTATTCTACAGGAGAGAAAAGAAAAGGATCTCAGCCTTACTCCAGAAACTGCATTCTACCACACATTTTTGCCAGACAACTATGGCCTTCAGCATTGAGGCTGGGAAAATTTCAACCATTCTCTTAAGAAATTAAATGTAAAATTTACCATTTTCCCACCTAAAAGGCCAAATCCAGTGCTATCCACCCCTTCCCCACCCAAGTCGTTTCACAGCCGGAATTCTTTAATTCTACACTTCAGCCAGGAAGCAAATTCTACCTCAGGTTTTAGCCTAAGAATCCCTTCTGGTTTTTTTGGTTTTGTTGGTGTTATCTGTTGGTTTTATCGTATTCTCTGGAGTGGGTGTGTTTGCTTTATTTTCAAGTTTTACTTGTCTTGAAAATCAAAAGGAACTCCATGGAATATTTATTTGTAGAGCTAGTAACAACAGCTGCTGAAGAAGAGGTTAATCTTTCCCTAGGTAACACCAAAGCAAACATCCAGGATAGTAAATACACATTTCAGGGCCAAACCACAGATCTCTAAAGGTCTTCAGAGTTTGCAGGTGGGTAAACAGAAATGGGAGAGTGTCACACATTTATCTCTCATGGTGTCTGATGTTTACTCCAGATTAAGGGAACTCCAATCACACTGAAATTCTGTCTCCAACTATTTTCTCATAAAACACAATCTTGAAATAGTCAAAATACAAACCACCTACACCAGTCAGCCTTGGCTACATTGTGAAAGGTCTTACTGGGGTCTACTTTGTTCTATTTCAATAAAGAGCTCAAAGTACAAGTAAGGAGCACCTAACCGATCCTCATGACTGCTAAAGGAATGAATACGAAGCAGTGTCACCAGTTTATCGTGGTCTGTCCAGTGAGCAAGGCCTGAATTTAAAAAAAGGAGGCGGAAGGCTGCCAATTCACTTTGAGGCTTGAAGATCACCTTTTAGGGGTGCTGGGGACAGACTGAAACACCTAAGGAATGCTTGCATCCAAGGAATATCAAAAACGCCTTTTTAACCTGGAGGTTCCATAATGTTTACATCAATACTGAATGTCAATTTAAAGTGACTGGAGGGGGGGGGCGCCTGGGGGGCTCAGTGGGTTAAGCTTCGGCCTTCGGCTCAGGTCATGATCCCGGGGTCCTGGGATCGAGCCCCGCATCAGGCTCTCTGCTCAGCGGGGGGCCTGCCTCCCCCCCCCCCCCCCCCCTCCCTGCCTACTTGTGATCTCTCTCTGTCAAATAAATAAATAAAAATCTTTATTAAAAAAAAAAAATAAAGTGACTGGAGGGAGGGTGTGAACAGAAGTGAGTCAGCTTCCAAGTGACTTGAGTCAACAGGAGCTGGCGGCTGCTGGAGAGTGGAGAAGCAGTGCCCGCCACACCGAAGTGGGAGTTCAAAGCCTGATGGGGTAGATAAATGCGGACGTCATTCTCTCAAAGGAAAGAGCCCCACAGCATTCCCTAACAATTACATTTTACTAAAAGAGGAAACGAACTTACAAGAGTTTCTGAGGAAGAGAAACAGTTGTTTAGGTGCCAAAAATGGGGGCAACATAAGACACTCCTATTCCCCGGAAGGGAAGGGAGGCTGTGGGGTTGGTTATGTGAAATCATGATACCAACACAATATAATTCTAAGAAATTCAGGGGAAAAACACAAAACAAAAACTGTTGAATGTTTATGTTAATAAACATACTGAGATTCTTTTTTGAGGATACTTGAAAATCAACTCATGAACAAAATATCAGTGCTCGTTTTTAAAATTATGTTTAATCACTCCTGAAGATGCTTTTCAAGGAATCGGCTTTAAAAACCTAAGGAGGGGGTCGCCTGGGTGGCTCAGTTGTTAAGCGTCTGCCTTTAGCTCAGGTCATGATCCTGCGGTCCTGCGGTCCTGGGATCGAGCCCCTGGGGTCTCTGCTTGGCGGGAAGCCTGCTTCTGCTCTCCCACTACCCCTGCTTGTGTTCCCTCTCTAGCCATCTCTCTATCAAACAAATAAATAAGTCTTAAAAAGAGAAAAATTAAGAAATGAAAAACCTAAGGAGGATAACAGAAACCATGGCTGATCTTCATTAGAATTTTAAATTACTTTAGTTTTCTTTTCATAGGAAACAGGATAATTAAAAGACAAAATTGTGGGAAAGGAGATTAGGAAAACAATTTTTACATTCCCCAAACAGCAAGGTTTTTTTCACCAAGGCCTGGAGAGAACAATTCTTCTACTGCTCAAGTTGAGAAATCTCAAAAGTATCTTACTAATTTTCCATCAATTTCAAGATATTCCCATAGATGGGGGCACCTGGGTGGCTCAGAGGGTTAAAGCCTCTGCCTTCAGCTCAGGTCATGATCCGAGGGTCCTGGGATCAAGCCCCGCATGGGGCTCTCTGCTCAGCAGGGAGCCTGCTTCCTCCTTTCTCTGCCTGCCTCTCTGCCTACTTGTGATCTCTCTGTCAAATAAATAAATAAAATCTTAAAAAAAATATTCCCATATATGAATTTTGAAATATGAAAAATAATCGTAAAGAAACCAGTAAATGCTTAGGGTGCCTGGGTGGCTCAGTCATTAAGCATCTGCCTTTGGCTCAGGTATGATCCCAGAGTCCTGGGATTGAGCCCCACGTCAGGACCCCTGCTCACTCAGCAGGGGAGTCGGCTTCTCCCTTTCCCACGACCCCTGCTTGTGGTCCCTCTCTCACCGTGTCTCTCTCCATCAAATAAATAAATAAAATCTTAAAAAAGAAAGAAAGAAAGAAAGAAACCAGTAAATGTTCAAAATCCCTTGAAAGAGAAATACTACTATATTTCATCAGTTCTGGCAATACAGCACCAACGGAGCATTTACAAAATCAGGCGCATCTCACAAACAACAGGAGGTCATAGTTAATTGACTTTTTCTTTCTCAGTGGTACATGAAACTTGGGTGTGAGCTACAGTCAATGGTGGGCTTGGATTCAATAGCATTTAGTAACTGCCAAGACTAATTTTCAATCCCCTTCTTTCACATAAGTTGATCTCCCTGTCCTATCCTAGAAATACTGGAAGGATGTCAAAAGGTGTCTTAAACTTTGTACTCTAGAGCCACTTGGCTCTCTTGGGCTCTGGTCATACAAGATCCTGGTGTCCTGGAATCAAGCCAGGCCTGGAGCCTGCTTCTCCCTCTCCCTCTATCTGCTGCTTCCCCTACTTCTGCTCTCTCTGTGTCAAATAAGTAAGTAAAATCTTTAAAGAAACAAAACAAAAAAATCCTTTGTACCCTATAATCCCCAAACAGCAAGTTCTGTATCATAAAAAATGACAGGCAAAATAACCGAGTCATGTCATCTGCTGTTTTAAGCCACATAAAGGCATAGGCTCTGTTTCCTTGTTACTTCACTCCACTCTGCTTACACACTACGAACCAACACTGACTACGGTATCTCATCAATTCTGAAACGCACTGCATCGACCACTTAGAAGTAAAACAGAACAAATCTCTTTTTTGGGGGTTGCTTAAAAAAGGGTAAAATCTTACATTTTTGAAGTTTACCTAAAACCCAACTCAGGTGAGTCAGAAACATAATCTTCCAGGAGGCACTCTACCTCAATATCTCCACAGTGAGTTACAAACTTCAAAAGCAAAAAAGGACATTTGAAATTTGATAAATAACTTTGATTCTGACTTCTGAAAATAAGTAAATCCTAATTTTATGACTAAAAAGGAGAGGAATTCTCAGTCCTAAGGGCTACAGTAAATGATTCCATTCCCCCAAACACTAAACGGGTTAGACTGAAAAAATTAGATACTAAATGTCTGAGAGGCAGTAGAATAAAGAAGAAATTTCCATCACTGTATAATGGCAAAACTTGTAATATGTTCCCTTTTTCTTGGCTCTTGAATACACACCATTTGTATCATTTAATCTTTATTGATGAAAATAATGGACTTCTAAAATGCTAAAAGCTCCCCAAAAAAGGAAGTGCCCAGGAATGAATGACAAGTCTAAGACCGCACAGAGGTCAAAGAAATCTTGTACTCGGTTCTGTAATTAGTGCTCACTGGGATAAAGGAAAAAAAAAAGTGCTTTACTTCTAATTAAGAAACATAACACAACAAAAAACAGATGGTCTGGAAAAAAAAAAGTACTGCTCTTTCCAGCATTAGTACCAAGGCATGGTTTTAGGAGGTCTCCTATGCCATTTAAGTAACACAAGCCATTTAGATAACACGGCCACCAAATTCAAGAATGCTAGGTTCTTTATATATTCGCTCTGAAGTTTGACTCGTGTTCTTCATCTACCCCACACGGACCCTCAGTCTAAACTCAAGCTTTATACGCTCATACTGAAATGCAATCTGTTATTGCTCCAAAACACTGTTTGATCTTCCAACCAAAAATCGAACTCCGCCTCTGAATTTAGCAAACCTTCTTGCTACAAATAGCAAAGGCAGGGACGCCTGGGTGGCTCAGCTGGTTGGACGACTGCCTTCGGCTCAGGTCATGATCCCGGGCTGCTGGGATCGAGTCCCACGTCGGGCTCCCAGCTCCATGGGGAGTCTGCTTCTCCCTCTGACCTTCTCCTCGCTCATGCTCTCTCTCACTGTCTCTCTCTCAAATAAATAAATAAAATCTTTAAAAACAAAAAAAAAAAAACAAAAAAAAAAAACAAAGAGCAAAGGCATTTTGCAATTTAAATCACTCCGCACGGGGATGTCTGGGCCAAAGGAAGTGGTACTGATTCCTGGGAACGGAGACGACAGCCTCTCCATTCCCGATCAGCATTCTACCAACGTCATCCCTTTAAAAGGCTTCAACACAGAAGCCAACCCCGGTTTTCGCCCACATCACTTGCAGGTGGGGTGCAAATACGCAGGCTGAGCCGTCCGACGTCGAGCACGATGAAAAAGGACACCGCGGGCTGCGCGTTTAAATGAAGGTTTGCGCTCGGGCACTTAATCGGGGCGAAGGCATACCTACTTTTTAAACCACATGATCTCCTTGGGGTCCGCGATGCCGAACTCCCGCATCTTCTTCACCATGTTGGCACTCTTCCTAACGGCCACCTCGTAGCGCTGGCTGCGGGTGAGGAAATTCAAGTCCTCGTGCTGGAAGTCCGGGTCATTCAGAATCAGGTTCTCTGGAAGAGGGCGAGAAGGCATCAAGAGGAAGACCGAGAGGCAGGGCTCCGCGACGCCTCCTGGAATCCCTGCGGGTTTTCCGAGCGCGGGCAGGTGGGCCGACACCCCTCAACCCGCAACAGGCCGGCCCCGGGGGTGGGGGTCCCGGCTCCCCCAAAGCTGAGGCCGGCGCAGCGGCCCACGCTCCACAGCGCCCCCCGACTCCTCCTCGAGCGAGTGTGGGGCCGCGCCCGGGGAAGGAGGGAGGCCTGGCCCGCCGCCCTCACCGATCTCTCGGCGGCGCCGGGTGTTCTCGGGGCTGCCGTCCAGGACGTGCGTGAGCAGCTCCGGGTTGAAGCTGGCGGCTTCCCGCTCCCTGCGAAGATCTTGGTTCATGGTGGCGACACGCAATGGCGGTGGCGGCAGAGGTCGAAGAGGTGGCGGCGGCGGCGGCGGCGACGGGTATCAGCAGCTGCAGCGTGGGCCCGGCCCTAAGAGCGCCCCAGGACCGGCGAGGCCCCGCCCCGGCCCGCCCCTTCTCCTTCGCCGCGGACCAGGCGGAGGCGGGGGCGGGGGCGGAGGCGGAGGCGGGGGCGGAGGCGGAGGCGGGGGCGGAGGCGGAGGCGGAGGCGGCGGCGGCGGCGGCGTGGGCGCGGCGACCGTAGCCTGCGGTGGGGCGGGCGAGTCCTCCGCTCTCGTTCCCGGGATCCCTAACAGCAGACCCCCACCCGGGGAGGCAACCCCGGAAGACCGCCAAGAGATTGCCCCGAGGGCGGGGAGTGAGGCCAGCCGGGCGCTCCTGGTAACCCGCCCCTCCTCGTCACGCGACCGCGCGGGGCGGAAACGGGGCTCCCAAAGGCCGCAGCGACTCCCCAACAGGTTGGCGAGGAGGTAGGGAAGGGGCGGGACGAGGCGGCTGAAGAGGAGTGCGCCTGCGCCTTGGGCCGCGTGGGCCGCGCGGCTTCCGGGTCCAGGTGCTGAGGCCTGAGGGCGGGCAGGTGGGCGTGATTTCAACTTCTGGGGGGCGGGGCGTTGCTGGGGAGGGTTGGCGTAGGGCTTCCCCAGACCCTCCCGGACTGGGGAAAAGAGAGGAGGAGGACAAAAGTCGCCCTGGGAAGAGGCCTCCAGTTCTCTCGTGTTAAGATAATCGCCTCCTTGCTGCCAGAAACGCTGGCTTCGGAGAGCTGGGTGTGGGGTGCGGGCCCTTCTCCCCGCGTATGGGGTGGGTGTGGGCCAGAATGGGACCGAGCGGGCAGCTCACACGGCTTGGAATGCAGACTTCGTTGCTTTCACAGTTACCACCGTTGTCGTCAAAGCAGTAGATGTCCAGGTTGAGGAAACCTGGTTTCGGGGAATTTGTAATGAAAGGCAAAAGCTCCCCATCCTCGGAGGCAGCGGCTTTTAACCAGTTGTGTTTTTAATTCCGATTACATAAAATACGTGCTCGCTCTGGATTTTAGTTATTTTTTGAGTTCCTACCACTGTAATGAAGATGAGCTCGTTACGCCATCTCCTTTATCTCCCTGGCGCACCCTTAGAACTTGAAACGGGATAGTCATCCACTGCTTTTTATTTTTTATTTATTATTATTATTTTTTTTAAGATTTTATTCATTTGCTTGACAGAGATCACAAGCAGAGAGAGGGGGGAGGGAAGCAGGCTCTCCGTGGAGCAGAGAGCCCAACGCGGGGCTCGATCCCAGGACTCTGAGACCACGGCCCCAGCCTAAGGCAGAGGCCTAACCCGCTGTGCCACCTAGGCGCCCCATCCACTGCTGTTTAAAACTATGAGCTTCGTCCTTATTTACTGCATCAGTTTTTAGGAACAGTCCTGGGAATAGGGTAAGAGAAATGAGGCACTCACCTCCGGTGTAATTTAAGGGAGCACTAAGCCAAGATCGAAGATAAGATCGTTATTACTGATTTTTCTTTTTGCGCCGGACTTCAAGATTTCGGGGCAAGGCAGTGTTACTGATTGTTTCTAATGCCCCGCCCCCTGCTCCCCCTCCCCCGCCCGCCCACCCCATTAAAATACTGAGTTTGGCTGCTGTGTGTAGATTGTAGGCCTCTTGCGAAAAGCTTGCTCTCCGGGTACCGCCAACACAACATTGTAAGACAAAGTGAGGTGGTTGCTACTCACGTAAGGAAAAACCCTGCCTGGCAAAGCTTTGGCAGTGTCTAGAGCAAGTAAAGCCAGAATTCATTGAGGGTTGGAAGTTTGGTCTAAGGTATGTCTTTCAGTGCAGGATTGGGTAAGAACCCCGTACAATGTTAGAAGATTGGTGGAAACATCAAGGCCGGGGAACTCATAACCTCAGAAGGCAAACTGGCTGTTAATGGTCAAACCATTTGCCTGGGCTGGACAGTCAAGAGGAGTAAAACAGACAAAATGCTAATGAAGGCCTGGGACCGCAAAGCCTGGGTAACGGAGGCAGCAAGGTGTGGTTTGGGTTCTCTGTGTCCGGGCGGAGTGTGGGGGTAGATGGTTTTCTTCATGAATATATTCATCTATTCAATAAATATTTAACAGGGGCGCCTGGTCGCTCAGTGCATTAGGTCCTCTGCCTTCGGCTCAGGTCATGGTCCCAGAGTCCTGGGATGGAGCCCCGCATCGGGCTCTCTTCTCAGCGGGGAGCCTGCTTCCTCCTCTCTCTCCCTGCCTCTCTGCCTGCTTGTGATCTCTGTCAAATAAATGGGTAAAATCTTAAAATAAATAAATAAATAAATATTTAATAATGCCCAGACACGGTTTTAGGCACAGGGGATACCTGAGTAATAATGTCTTTACGGAGCCGATAATCTGGTGGGAGACAGAGGCATTAAACAAGTAAACAAATCACGCCCTGAAATTCTATTCCTTAGTCAACTACAGTGGAGAAAAGAAATCAAGCTAAGGGGACAGAGAGACTGGGAGCAGTGGGGCGTGCTTCTTTAGATAGGGAGAACAGCGGCCTTGCTGAGAAGGAGGAGGATGAGCTGGGCCCTAAATAGGGAAAGAGAACTGGTTATGTGAAGGTCTGGGGAAGACTGCTCCAGTCTGAGGAAAAGCACGTGTGGAGGTCTCGAGGGTGAGGGTGAGCCAGAGGAAGGGTGATGGCAAACGTGAGAGCCGAGACGTAGGCTGGTGCAGACCCCGTGTGGCATTGTGGGCCAACACAGAGACTTTCAATGTTAATAGGAATTTAACATGGGAAGCCTTTAATCGATTTTCAGTGGGGTTTTGTGACCTGATTTACATTTTTAAATATTAATTGTGGAAATATTCAACCATGTACAAAGGTAGAAGGGATAATACAACAAACCCCATCTACTTTTCACCCAGGTCCAATAATTATCCCCTGTACCTCCCCCATCTCCATGTTAACTTGAAGCAAATCTGATATCATACCCATAAAGACTTTTAGTATGTATCTTTAAACTATTTTTTTTTAATTTTATTTATTTATTTCACAGAGAGATCACAAGTAGGCAGAGAGGCAGGCAGAGAGAGAGATAGAGGAGGAAGCAGGTTCTCCGCCGAGCAGAGAGCCCGATGCAGGACTCGATCCCAGGACCCTGAGATCATGACCTGAGCCGAAGGCAGAGGCTTAACCCACTGAGCCACCCAGGCGCCCTCTTTAAACTATTTTTAACACACTCCCAATACCATTATCACAGTTGGAAATTTTAAACATTTCTTGCAGTCATTAAAATCAATACTCAAATGTTTCGTAAAAAACTCTCCACAGTTAGTTTGTTCAAATCAAGGTCCAAAGGAAACCTGGTCCAAAGGTCTACAGGTCACAGTTGGTTGATAAGAATCCTAAGCCTTTTTTAATGCATAACTTTCCACTCTACAATTTTTTTTTTCCTCTTATTTGTTGAAAAAGCTAGGTTCAAGCAGCACCTGGGTGGCTCGGGTCATGATCTCGGGGTCGAGGGATCGAGTCCCGCGTCTGGCTCCCTGCTCTTCAGGAAGCCTGCTTCTCCCCTCCCACTCCCCCTGCTTATGTTCCCTCTCTCGCTGTGTGTCTCTCTCTCAAATAAATAATAAAATCTTCAAAAATAAATAAATAAATAAAATTTGTAATGCTTCCCATGTGATAGAATTTTTTTTTTAAAGATTATTTATTTATTTATTTATTTGACAGAGAAACAGTGGGAGAGGGAACACAAGCAGGGGGAGTGGGAGAGGGAGAAGCAGGCTTCCCACGGAGCAGGGAGCCTAATGCGTGGCTTGATCCTGGGACCATCATGACCTGACCCGGAGGCAGGCTCTTCCTGACAGAGCCACCAGTCCTGCCCCAACCATGTGACAGATAGACTCTTTTGAGGCCAGAGTTCAAATCCTGTAGTGTAACTTGAGTTATAGTGGGTTGTTTTGTTTTGTTTTTAGTTGTAGTGTTGAAGACTCATTGTGCAATATGAACTAACAAAGAATTGTGGCTTTAAAAACATTTATGAGAGGTGCCTGGGGGGCTCAGCCAGTTAAGCATCTGTGTTTGGCTCAGGTCATGATCCCAGGGTCCTGGGGCTCTTTGTGGGGCTCCCTGCTCAGCGAGGAGCCTCCTTCTCCCTCTTCCTTTCCCCCTCCGATCATGCTCTTTCTCTCAAATAAATAAAATCTTTTAAAAAATAAAATCATTTATCAGTTGCCTCAGGGTTAGTGGACAGAGCGAGGTGCTGAGACTGGTGTGATCCGAGAGAGAAGGTGCAGGGCCCTTCCCACATGCCTTGCTCAATGCATCTCTTCTATCTGGCTGTTCCTGACTTTCTGTCCTTGTTTTAATAAACTGGTAATCTATTCTAATTGTAGAGTAATAAACATACACAATCAAGATTCTTATCTCCAAGAAGGAAACCCAAAGCTAATAAAAGCCATCACAACTTAGGTACAGGTATTACTTTTCTGACCTGTAGTCCTACTACAGAAATCTTAGCAATTGCTTCAGAAAAAAATGAAAGAAGCAGTCACATCGGGTCGCCATCCTTCCCTTCCTTCCTGTACGGTATTTTTCAAATTTCCCAGTTGTTAAAAAGAGAAGACTATGTCGATTGTTCGTACTGTGGGTTTTTCTCCCAGCAGTGGATGTTTTGTCTTGGGGAATGAAGAGGGCAAAGCTCTACTGTACAGATTATACCATTCCTCAGACTTGCAAAGACAGTACCTAAAACCTAGCTAAGCTGTAAGAAAAGCCAGTCTTTTTTTTTTTTTTAAGATTTTAAAAATTTATTTATTTGACAGACAGAGATCACAAGTAGGCAGAGAGGCAGGCAGAGAGAGAGAGGGGGAAGCAGGCTCCCTGCTGAGCAGAGAGCCCGATGCGGGGCCCGATTTGGGGCCCGATCCCAGGATCCGGAGATCATGACCCGAGCCAAAAGCAGAGGCTTAACCCACTGAGCCACCCAGGTGCCCCGAAAAGCCAGTCTTGATATATTGTTTCAGAAACTCTCTTGCATGTCTGATGATATATGGATAATGATTTACTGAGCCAGCAGGGCTTATGGAAATTAACAGAAATGCCTTAATAAACACACAGCAACTTTTGCTTGAAAAAAAAAAAATCAGGGGTGGGGTCCCTGAGTGGCTCAGTGAGTTAAGCCTCTGCTTTCGGCTCGGATCATGATCTCAGGGTCCTGGAATGGAGCCCCTCATCGGGCTCCCTGCTCGGTGGGGAGCCTGCTTCTCCCTCTCCCTCTGCCCCTCTCCCCACTCAAGTGCACTCTCTCTCTCAAAAAAATAAATAAAAATTTTTACAATAAAGAAATAAAAGAATGAATCATATTCTTCATCAGTGATGGGGCACCTGGCCGGTTCAGTCGGAAGATCTCCACGATCAAGACCCGAGCTGAGATCAAGTTGGACACCCAACCAGCTGAGCCACCCAGGCGCTCCTTCATTGATTTTTAAATAAACTTTTTATTTTAAAATAGTTTTAGCTTTAGATTTCAGAAAACAAACCTGTAGGGGCATCTGAGCGGTTCAGCCAGTTTAGCATCCAACTCTTGATCTTAGCTTGGGTCTCGATCTCCAGGTCATTGATTCAGGCCCCACACTGGGCTCTACACTAGGTGTGGAGCCTACTAAGAAAAAAAAAAAAAAGAGCACCTGGGTGGCTTGGTGGGTTAAGTGTCTGCCTTCGGCTCAGGTCATGATCCCAGGGTCCTGGATCGAGTCCTACATCCCGCCTGCTTCTCCCTCTGCTTGCCATTCCCCCTGCTTGTGTTCTCATTCTCTCTCTCTCTCTCTAATACATAAACAAAATCTTTAAAAAAAATATTAAGTGGAGGGGTGCCTGGGTGGCTCAGTGAGTTAAAGCCTCTGTCTTCGGCTCGGGTCATGGTCCCAGGATCCTAGGATTGAGCCCCACGTCGGGCTCTCTGCTCAGTAGGGAGTCTGCTTCTCCCTCTCCCTCCATGTGCTCTCTCTCTCAAATAAATAAATAAATCTTAAAAAAATAAAAATAAAGGTTTACTTATTTATTTGAGAGAGAAAGTACACATATGCATGGGGGTGGGGCTCATGGGGCAGAGGGAGAGAGAAAGTCTCAAGCAGACTCCACGCAGAATGAGGAACCTGACCTGGGGCTCGATCTCATCACCTGAGATCATGACCCAAGCCAAAACCCAAGAGTCCCACACCCAAAGGCCTGTGCCTCCCGGACACCCCAGATCTTTTTTATATTGTTTTGCTTTTTTAAATTAGTGAATGCGTAACTGATCAAAAAAAATTGTTTAGGGACTCCTGGGTGGCTCAGTGGGTTAAGCCTCTGCCTTTGGCTCGGGTCATGGTCTCAGGGTCCTGGGATCGAGCCCCAAGTAAGGCTCTCTGCTCAGCAGGAAGCCTGCTTCCTCGTCTTTCTCTGCCTACTTGTGCTTTCTCTGTCTCTGTCAAATAAATAAATAAAATCTTTTTAAAAAATTGTTTAATATTAAACTACCACTCTTAAATATCTTTAAATATATATATATATATTTTAAGATTTTATTTATTTGACAGGTAGAGAGCCACCCAGATGCGCCCTTAAATATCTTTAAATATTAAACTACCCCTGGAACTAGCCTTTCAGGTGTCGCTGCTCTCAAGTATCGGCTAATCTCAGCCTGTGGTCTGGTTGGTTTTTCAGGAATCTTCAGAAATCCATCCCAGCTATTTACGATGCTGCCCAAACCTGGGATCTATTACTTCCCCTGGGAAGTCAGTGCTGGCCAAGTTCCTGACGGGGGCACACTGAGAACATTTGGCAGGTAAGAACGTTTTTTTTTTTTCCATCGGGTGTGGGGATATTTCCGTTCCTCCCCCCACATACACCCCAGGCCTGCCAGAAAAAAACAATTAAAATGTTATTTTAAGTTTGTCTAATTGTTTTTTTTTTTTTTAAGTTTTACTTTTTCAAGTTATCTCTACACCCAACGTGGGGCTTGAACTCACGACCCAAGATCAAGAGTCGCACGCACCTCTTACTGAGCCAACAGGGCATCCCCGTCAACGTATTTTTTAAATGCTAGAACGTGGATTTGTTTTCATTGGAAAAAAGATAGTCCATAGAAGTGTGAAGAAAGCAAGCAAAAGTACCGGAAATCCCACTCTCTGGACCGCCACTGCTAACCTTTTGGTGATTAATTTAGACACACTCATGTGTATGGATGTACGTGACTGTGTGAATGGGTGTGTGTTCACACCAGGTATGTATCGCATCATCAGGGAAGTGCAAATTCACACCACAGCGATACTCGTACAGGCCCAGTGGACTGGCTGAATTTGCAAAGACTGTTGAAACCAGAAGCCAATGAGGGTGTGGAGCAGCTGTAACTCCTCGACCCTCCCCATGGAAATGTAAAATGGCACAACTACTTTGGAAAACAGCCTGCAGTTTCTTTAAAAGCTAAACACATATTTAAACATGGGGCGCCCGGCGCGCTCAGTCAGTAGAACATGCGACTCTCGATCTCAGGTTTGTGATTTCGAGCTGCACGTTGGGTGTAGAGATCACTTTAAAAAAATAAAATCTTTGGGCTCAGTGGGTTAAGCCTTTGCCTTTGGCTCAGGTCATGATCTCAGGGTCCTGGGATCGAGTACCACATCGGGCTCTCTGCTCAGCAGGGAGCCTGCTTCCTCCTCTCTCTCTGCCTGCCTCTCTGCCTACTTGTGATCTCTGTCTGTCAAATAAATAAATAAAATCTTTAAAAAAAATTTTTTTAATTAAAAAAATAAAATCTTTAAAATAATAATAATAATAAAATAAAATACAAAGAAATAAATAGAGTCTTAGAAAACAAGAAAGAAAGAAAGGAACCAGGCCCCCCAAAAAAAAAAAAATTACATGTTGTATGGCTCCATTTATAAAAAAATTTAGGAAAAGCCAAAAAAAAAAAAAAAAAATTCAAAAGTGGGGAAAAAAAAAAAAGCAGGCCAGTTACCTGCAAGGATTGCCTGGGTATGGCATATTGGAGGATTGTGAAAATGCACTAGGGAACAATGTGTTCATTATCAATTGTGTGGACAGTTGCTCAAGTGTATGTGGTGTCAAAGTGTGTCCTTTAAATATGTGTGGTCTGCTGTAATTCAGTTATCCCAAGTAAAACCAGAGGGGAAAAGCATATGTTACAGAATCTTAAACAGGAGGAGGGCAAAAGACTTGAACAGACACTTAACAAAAGAGAGTCTACATAACACCTAGCAGTCATCCAAAAAGTAAACAATTTTGCATATGACAATTAATGCACATATAGGGGGACACGTGGGTGGCTCAGTTGTTAAGCATCTGCCTTTGGCTCAGGTCTTTATCTCGGGGTCCTGGGACCGAGCCCTGCATCGGGCTCTCTGCTCAGCGGGAAGCCTGCTTCTCCCTCTCCCACTACCCCTGCTTGTGTTCCTCTCTCACTGTTAAATAAATAAATAAGAATCTTTAAAAATACATATATATACATATATACACACACAAATGATAATAAGCATATGAAAAGATGGTAAACATCGTTAGTCACAGGGAAGTGCAAGTTAAAACCACAACAAGGGCACCCATGGGTTAAGCGTCTGCCTTCTGCTCAGGTCATGATCCCAGATTCCTGGAATCGAGCCCCCGCGGCTCCCTGCTCAGCAAGGAGCCTGCCTCTCCCTCTCCCACTGCCCTCACCCACCCCAGTCTTTCTTCCACTCTCTCTCTCTCAAACAAATTAATAAAATCTTTTAAAAACCAACCAAGCAACCAACCAACCAACAGCCACTACGATACAGTATTTTCCTGCCCGCTAGGACACTAGGACGGCTAAAATTAAAAAGACTGACCATACCAAAGTCCTGGCCAGATGTGGAGAGTCACTAGAACCCTCACGTGTTGCTGCTGGGAGTGTAAAGTAGCACACCCATTTTGAAAAACAATTCGCCAATTTCTCTTAGAGTTGAACAGACGGGTTGATTGAATGACTTTGCGATCCCACCTGGGTATTTACCTAAGAGAAATGAAAATATATGTCAGCAAAGAGATTGGTCTGCAGAAGTTCATGCTGGTATATTCATCATAGCCCGACACTGGCAGGAAACCAGACAAGCTGACGAACGGATACACAGACTGTTTTCAGTCATTTCAACAGAATTGCTGCTGAGGGATAGAAGGAGTAAAGCACTGATTTACCCAGCAGTACCGTGACTCTCGAAACCGCCGTGCGAGTGAAGGAAGCTTGGCACGAGAGAGGATGTGCTGCTGTGCCCCTATGTACATGAGGTGCCAGAGTGAGAAAACGAACCCGTAGATCAGCGGTTGCCTGGCGTGGGAGATGGGGAGCTTGAGTAGTGGCACAAGGGAACTTTTGGGGGCGATCGAAATGGGCCACATGTTAATTGGGGTGCTGGTTACACCTGTGTATACTTTTGTCAACACCCCTTAAGCAGGTGCCTTATGGGGCGCCTGGGTGGCTCAGTGGGTTAAAGCCTCTGCCTTCAGCTCGGGTCATGATCCCAGTGTCCTGGGATGGAGCCCCGCCTAGGGCTCTCTGCTCACCAGGGAACCTGCTTCCTCCTTTCTCTGCCTGCCTCTCTGCCTACTGTCAAATAAATAAATAAAATCTTAAAAAAAAAAAAATAAGCAGGTGCCTTGTAATGCATGTAATTTCCATCTTCACAATTTGGACTGAAAACAGTTTCTCTGACTTGTTGCCTCCATTTTTATTTCTCTGATCAGAGACCCATGGGTTTGCTAGAGCCCTTTGAGCTTTCCGCGTTTGTGCTGTTTGTGGACAGAACTGATCGATTACAGTTTCGCTGACCTGCAGGTTGTTCCTCTATGACATGACCCAGTCCCGAGCGACCCTGAAAGCTCAGCGCGGATCTGACGAGCACCAGATCCTGGTCTGCACCAAGTTGGTGGAGCCGTTCCAAGCCCAGGTGGACTCCCTGTACCTCGTCCTTGGAGAGCTCGAGCACCAGGGTAAGCCCCTGGCTTCACGTTCCCTTTTCACGCTGGGTCCTGGGTGGGGCAGCTTCGTTAGGACTGGGTCTGGATTCTGACCGGGCAGGAGTCCCTCCCTGGGGTTAGCTTCCCTTCTAGATCGGCCCACAAGTTCAAGGACTCATGGAAACAGATGTGATCAGGCTCCGTGGACCTGCTCTAGGGGCATGCAAGGGGAGCGAAATCATTAATTTCTAAAGGCCGACCATGTGCCAGGCCTGGTCCTACACCATTGCCTTCAGTCCTTTTTTTTTTTTTAAATACTTTATTTTATTTATTTGACAGAGAGATCACAAGCAGGCAGAGAGGCAGGCAGAGAGAGAGGAAGGGAAGCAGGCTCCGTGCAGAGCAGATGCGGGGCTTGATCCCAGGGCCCTGGGATCATGACCTGAGCCGAAGGCAGAGGCTTTACCCACTGAGCCACCAGGGTGCTCCGCGTTCAGTCTTTGTGAATTTGCCGAGCTGGTCTTAAACTGAGTCTTACTGTTGCTCTTCCATAGATGAGAAAAGTCAGGCGAGGAGAGGAGGGGGCTCGGGAGTCAGAGTAAGAGAAACAGAAGGGAAGGAATCCCAGCAACCGGGGGTATCTCTCTGGCATCAAAAGTTGAAGGCTTGGGGCGTCTGGGTGGCTCAGTCGGTTAAGCATCTGCCTTTGGCTCAGGTCATGATCCCAGCATCCTGGGATCGAGTCCGAGTCGGGCTCCCAGATCAGTGGGGAACCTGCTTCTCCCACTGTGTGCTCTCTCATCTCTCTCTCTCTCACTCTATCTCTCAATTAAATAAATAACATCTTTAGAGTTGAAGGTTGCAGGGCGCCTACGTGGCACAGTCGTTAAGCATCTGCGTTCGGCTCAGGTTATGATCCCGGGGTCCTGGGATCCAGCCCCACATCGAGCTCCCTGCTCTTCGAGAAACCTGCTTCTCCCTCTCCCACTCCCCATGCTTGTGTTCCTCTCTCGCTGTCTCTCTCTCTCTGTCAAATAAATAAATAAAATTTTTTTTAATGCTGTAGTTAATATCCTCATGCACAGTCTTTGTCCATTTTCTGATTATTTCTTCATGATCGTTTCCTAAAAGTAGAATTGCTCTATAGAAGGATGCAAACATAGGGGTGCCTGGGTGGCTCAGTGGGTTAAAGCCTCTGCTTTCAGCTCAGGTCATGATTCCAGGGTCATGGGATGGAGCCCCGCATCGGGCTCTCTGCTCAGCGGGGAGCCTGCTTCCTCCTCTCTCTCTGCCTGCTTCTCTGCCTACTTGTGATCTCTTTCTGTCAAATAAATAAAATAAAATCTTAAAAAAAAAAAAAAAAAAGAAGGATGCAAACATGCCATCTTCCTTTCCAAAAGTCAGGGTGGGTTTTTTTTTAAGATTTTATTTATTTACTTGACAGAGAGAGACACAGTGAGAGAGGGAATATAAGCATGGGGAGTGGGAGAGGGAGAAGCAGGCTTCCTACCAAGCAGGGAGCCCGACGAGGGACTCGATCCCAGGACCCCGAGATCGTGACCTGAGCCAAAGACGGACGCTTAACGACTGAGCCACCCAGGAGCCCCAGTCATGATGGTTTTATTTTATATATTTTTAAAGATTTTATTTATTTATTTGACAGAGAGAGAGAGAGAGAGACAGCAAGAGAGGGAATACAAGTAAGGGGAGTGGAAAGGAGAAGCAGGCTTCCCACTGGGATCATGACCTGAGCTGACAGCAGATGTTTAAAGACTGAGCCACCCAGGCACCCCAGGGGTGATGGTTTTTAACTCTGGATGAAATGTGCTAGAAAAAATGTTATTAGATGGTGCTTATTTTAATTACCTTTGATTTAATAGAAGTGAATCTTTATTTAAGGTTAAGCTCACGGAGTTATGGCCTTCGTATTGATTTGAGAGAGACATCAGGAATGGGGGTGGGAACAGGTACAGAAGAGGTTTTGCACAAGTGATTTCCATGTTGACTGCAGCCCAGGTCCCTGAGGCTTTCTCCTGTACCCCCAGCCCTCCAGTGCATCCTGGGAGCTCCCAGGAGCCCACCGCCCAGTGTCTGGGATGCTAAGGCCTGACCGCAGACACAGAGAGGGGTTGAAAGTCAGGTGGGGCAGCAGGCCCGGACAAGAACAGGACGTGGAGCGGACAGTTAGAATCCCTTGTGGTGGGGAGAAAAATGGGAAGAAACCTTTGTATGTCCAACACATGTAACTTTTTCTATTGACTGTTCCAGTCAGATGCGCACAGAAATAGAGTGGTAGAACCCACAGTCAGCCTGGCTGAGTCTCCGCTGCCTGCATTTACCTATTTATTTTGCTGGGGTCTTTTGGAGCAAATCTGATGTCACTTCATTTCCCCATAAACACGTCCATGCCTCTACCACTACCCATCATACCCAACAAAACAGCTGTCCCTCGACAGAATCGAACACCTTGTCCATGTTTACTCCCTTCCCCTCCATGGCTTCTCAAACTTGGGTAGTTCAGATCACCTCCAAAGTCCATTTGTTGCATTTGGCTAACAAACCCCAAGTCTCTGTGTGAGTTCTGTCCCCCTCCCCTTTTTTTTTAAATGCCATTTATTAGAGAACTTGGGTCTGGAATTGGCTGATTCCTCCCTCCTGGCTGCCCTAAACCTTCTTTCCCTTGCCTTTTTCTGAACGGACTGTGGCTCAGGGACAGCTCACATTTTTGATGAGGAAAAGTTTTTTAGAGAACAATCATAGTGCATAAACGCAGGAAATGTCTGAAGTCACCTCTTTAAAAGTCCTGATGAAATAATGAATCCAGGCCACGATGTTATCACTGGCTGCTCCTATCGCTCCCAGGGTCCAGAAAGGGCAGGGCGGCAGGAATGCTGCCAGCAACACCCGGCCCTGCCCCAAGGCCACGCTGGAGAAGCAGGTGGATCAGCAGCCACACAGCTGGAGGTCCCAGGCAGCAACACCTCCAGGTGACCTTGCCCCCGCTCCCTCAGCCCCCAACCTGAACCCGAATGATCAAGCCTCAGGTCAGGCAGCATTCTCCCTGGGCTCTGGCTCCTTGCCTGCTTCTCATTATTTTCATCACCATCTATGTGTTTTTTTCTTAAAAAAAAAAAAAGCTTTCCCCCTAAATTTCTAATTTCTCAGTAAGACGTGCTCATCGTTTGCAGCTGACACACAGAAGGGAAGACAGTGATGGGGACGGGGGCAGAGTGTAGGCTGAGCGTGGGAGGGACTGCTCACCCCCAGCCTGCAGTGTTCTGGTTCGCTGCTCTCACCTGCCGTGTGTCCTAGGTCCAGTGTGGGACAAACGTCAACGAGACACAGATCTGTCGGGTGGCAAGGTCAGCAGCTCTGGGGACAGACTAGACGCCACCTAAAGTCACCTTTCTGGGGCATCTGGCTGGCTTAGTTGGAAGAGCATGTGGCTCTTGATCTCGGGGGTTGTGCATTCCAGCCCCACATGGGGTGTAGAGATTACGTAAATAAATAAAACTTAAAAAGAAAAATAAAGGGGCACCTGGGTGGCTCAGTGGGTTAAAGCCTCTGCCTTCGGCTCAGGTCATGATCCCAGGGTCCTGGGATCGAGCCCCACATTGGGCTCTCTGCTTGGCGGGGAGCCTGCTTCCCTTCCTCTCTCTCTGCCTGCCTCTCTGCTTGTGATCTGTCTGTCAAAAAATAAATAAATAAATAAAGAACCAGTGGGTTTCTCACATGGCAGGCATTTCTTCACCCTTTTTGGCCTCCTCAGCTCACTGTGTGCACAAATTTCAGGAAAGTGGCACTATTTATTTCTCTCTCTTTTTTTTTTAAGATTTTATTTATTTAATTGACAGCATAAGTAAGCAGAGTGGCAAATAAATAAATTAAAATCTTTAAAAAAATAATGTTTTTCACTCACAGAGAGAGACAATACGTTGCTCAGTATACGGATTGCATTGAGTGTGTAGACGGCTCTAAGTAGCGTCTTCTTCGGGGTCTTTTCTGGTTCCACACAAATGTTAGGATTATTTGTTTCATTTTGGTTTCTCAGTGTAAATCTAGGAGGGAGGGTTTTCCCACGCTGACAGGAGGAAAGAGCTGATAGGCATCATGTAAGGAAAGCTCTGTGCAGGGCGCTTGGGTGGCTCAGTCCGTGAAGCGTCTTCCTTCAGCTTGGGTCATGATCCCAGAGTCCTGGGACCGAGTCCTGCATCGGGCTTCCTGCTCAACAGGGAGTCTGCTTCTCCCTCTCCTTCTGCTCGTGCTCTCTCTCTCTCAAAATAAATAAAATATTAAATAAATAAATAAATAAAAAGAAAGGAAAGGGAGGAAGGAAGGAAGAAAAAGAGGTCTAGACTAGGAGGAAGGCAAGGCATGACCTATCTAACCAAAGAGCCTGTATCTCAGAACCACATCAAAAGGAAACAGGTTATCCTAGCACATTGAATGTGTTTGTTGACCTGACCAGAGCATATAAAGAACATGGATGAAAAAAAAAAAACAACAAAAAAAAACCCGGGCACCTGGGCGGCTCAGTCAGTTGAGCATATGACTCGATCTCAGTTCAGGTCTTCATTTCTGGGTTGTGAGTTGTGGAGTCTGCTTTAAAAAAAACGAAAACACAAACAAACATGTCAGGGCAGGCCCAGTTGTCTTTTCTGCTTGCCATCACCGGCTCGCTGACAGGTCTTTCCATCAGGTCAACACAGCATGTGCCAGAAGCACCTCCCAGCCCCTCGTCTGGGGTGGGGTGACTTGGCCCTACAAGGCCAAACTCTCACCTTGGATTTACTAATTATGCAGTTCTCTTTGCCCCAATTTCCAATGCTAGTGGGGCCCAGTATGCCAAGGGGACCCTTCCCCTAGTACAAATGGAGAAGTGGGATGGTGCACTCGAGGCAGGGAAGGTGTCAGGAATTAAGATGACAAAGGACAGAGGTCGAGGGGACAGCTGTCCGGCCCTTCCTCCGTGGAGAAGTGGGATTTGCGGGCTGTCCCCTAAGTTCCAGACACATGCAATAGTGTGCAACAGGCCCCCTGTTCAGAGGCCCAAGTAGAGAAAAATTACCAGTATCCCGGATGCCATCCTTCCAGCTCATCCTGAGAGCAAGTCCGGGGGAAGCAGCTGGAATGCATCCGGGGCGTTGCTGACACAGGGGGTCAGTCCCTGCTAGTGCCTTGTGCTTGTGTCTTTCAGATGGAGGGTCCGTGGTGAAGGCCCGGGTGCTGACTTGTGTGGAAGGAATGAATCTACCCTTGTTAGAGCAAGCTGTCCAGGAGCAGAGGCGGTACCAGCAAGAGAGGGACAGCAGCCAGTAGCAAATTGCACTTCCTGGCAACCGTCCCCCCAGTCTGCTCCTGAGACCAAGCCCACCAGAGATGCCTGAGCAGAGAAGATGAAGATGCAGACCTTCCCCAGAGTGACAGCCCTTTTCTGGAGCCTGAGAGAAGAGGAGGGGTTGCTTATTTGGATTGTTCCAGACACACACACACACACTCCAGACACACACACACACACACACACACACACACGCCGGGCCAGGAGCCTGTGGGAGGCTGAGCTGTGGGGTGCTGGGGGCTGAGCCTCAAGGGGGCATATGGAGGATTCTGGAAGGTACTCATGAATAAAGGCCCCAGTGGGGGAGACCTTGCGTTGTGTGCGTGTGGTGCAGCGCCGGTGGGGGCCAGGAGGGGGAGCCGTGGAGCAGGCAGCCTGCCAGCAGTGAGGCCCCTGGAACACAGGGTTTCTGGTGAATTCTGGGCGGGGGTTTGTGGGAGGGGTGCTAGGGCCCCCTGTGGGCCCTGGGAGTGGGCTCAAGATGCAGGGAGGCTGCCCCCACTGAAGTTCTGCCCTCAGAGGAGGCCGGGCTATCCCAGAAGGTTGGGGCATGACCCCTCAGCCTGGCCGTGCGGCCTAGGGCAGGGCTGTGGCTCTAGAAACCCTTCCTGACCCCTGACCTCTGTCCCGGGGCTGACTCCAGCCCCCCAGGCCACCCTTCTGGGAAGCCTTGGCCCCCAGAGGCTAGGCCTGGCTGGGCCCAAGGCAGGGGCCCTGCTGAGAAGTTTGGGCCCTCCTGCGCCCCGTAGCCAGGCGCTTTCCTGCCTGGGCTGGGGAAGGCCTGGGCTGGGCTGGTTCCTGGGGATTGGGGATGGGGCAGGGGGAGCATGGGCCCGGGTGGGGGCTGGTCAGGGTGTTCTGTGGGGGCCGGAGGGGCAGCAGGGGTGCTGGGTGTGGCGGTGAATTCCCCAGGCGCCCTCTGTTTCCTGGGCAGTTCTGCGGCTATGGATGTGTTCCAGAAAGTAGAGAAGATCGGAGAGGGCACCTATGGGGTGGTGTATAAGGCCAAGAACAAGGAGACCGGGCAGCTTGTGGCCCTCAAGAAGATCAGACTGGATCTGTGAGTGCCGCCGCGGCCCCTGAGACACCAGACCCCTCCCGCTGGGGGGCGACCCCTGTCCCTCACCTCAGGGCCTTACGCTCAGCTCCGCGTCGGCACGTGCGGGTGGGGGCGGTGGAGGGTGGAGGGGACATGGGGGGACAGTGGGGGGGGGACACAGGGGCAGCCTTCGCCGTCCTCCTCCCAGCCACGCCTCACCCAGGGTCCCCGGTGGTGTGAGGACGTGCTGAGGGGCCCAGGGCCCTCTTGCTGGGGGCCAGGCCCTTCTTTCGGAACACGGAACACACGGGGACTCCCTCGGGGCAGAAGCCTCCACTGCCGTCCCCTCCTTTCCCGCAGGGAAACAGAGGGAGTCCCAAGCACGGCCATCAGGGAGATCTCCCTGCTCAAAGAGCTCAAGCACCCCAACATCGTCAGGTGAGGTGGGCAAGGAGGTGGGGAGGCCGGGTCCGCTAGGGGGGCCACGTAGTGACTGGTGTCCCCCGGCCAGGCTGCTGGACGTGGTGCACAGTGAGAAGAAGCTTTACCTGGTGTTTGAGTTCCTCAGCCAGGACCTGAAGAAGTACATGGACTCCGCCCCAGCCTCCGAGCTGCCGCTGCGCTCCGTCAAGGTAGCGAGGGGAGGCGGGTGGGAGGCCCGGAACGCCGCGCCCAGCCGGCCCAGAACGCCGCGCCCAGCCGGCCCGGCTTCCGCTCACTGCCTCCCCGCTCCGCTCGCTCTCGCTCGGGCAGAGCTACCTCTTCCAGCTGCTGCAGGGCGTGAATTTCTGCCACTCGCATCGGGTCATCCACCGAGACCTGAAGCCCCAGAATCTGCTCATCAATGAGTTGGGTGCCATCAAGCTGGCTGACTTCGGACTGGCTCGAGCCTTCGGGGTGCCCCTTCGCACCTACACCCACGAGGTACTGCCGCACAGGCGGGAGGAGGAGGCCAGCTGAAGGGGCATCACCGGGGCACTCGGCCGCCCCACTGGCGCTGCTTTCTCGCCCCCACAGGTGGTGACGCTCTGGTATCGCGCCCCCGAGATCCTCTTGGGCAGCAAGTTCTACTCCACGGCCGTGGATGTCTGGAGTATCGGCTGCATCTTTGCTGAGATGGTAGAGGGAGGGACAGATGTGGCCACAGGGAGGCCTGCTGGGGTAGGGCTGGGACTCCCATTCTCCTGTGAGAGGTGGCCTCGGGTGTTTGGGACTAGCTGCGTGACTAAGGAAGCAAACCGTATTCCAGAAAAAAGCCGGGATTCTTAGCACAGCCCTGGGAAGAGTATCTTATCTGGGGTTGGATTCTGTAGGATTAGAGGGGGGACCGGACCCTACACCTCCTCTTCCTCATTTCAGGTGACCCGCAGAGCCCTGTTTCCTGGTGACTCTGAGATTGACCAGCTCTTCCGAATCTTTCGGACCCTGGGGACACCCAGTGAAGCCGTGTGGCCAGGGGTCACCCAGCTGCCCGACTATAAGGGCAGCTTCCCCAAGTGGACCAGGAAGGGGCTGGAGGAGATCGTGCCCAGTCTGGAACCAGAGGGCAAGGACCTGCTCATGGTAGGTCCAGGAGGGAGGCAGGGGAGGGCAAGAACGGCCACTGCGCCACCACAAGTGTCTCTGTCAGCCAGCCCCGTGTCGCCCCAGGGCCCCCTGAGTCCAGCAGGCCTCTTTTCTGACCCTGAACATAGCCAGCTTGTCCCTGTCCCTCTTGATCGTTCAACCCGGAGGCTCCTTCCTGGATAAGTCCAGCATTCACGTGTCCTTTTAAAACATCTTTCTTCTGATTAGCTTTGTTTTTATGCTCTGATACTTGTCCCCCACCTTTTAAAAAATTTTTTTATTTTTATTTTTATTTTTTTAAAAGATTTTATTTATTTATTTGACAGACAGAGATCATAAAGTAGGCAGAGAGGCAGGCAGAGAGAGGGGTGGGGGGAAGCAGGCTCCCTGCTGAGCAGAGAGCCCGATGTGGGGCTCGATCCCAGGACCCTGGGACCATGACCTGAGCCGAAGGCAGAGGCTTTAACCCACCGAGCCACCCAGGCACCCCCACTTCTTTTTTTTTTTTTTTTTTTAGATTTTATTTATTTATTTGAGAGAGAGAGAAAGAGAGCAGTGGGGAGAGGGAGTAGCAGGCTCCCAGATGAGCAGAGAGCCCAACACGAGGCTCGATCCCAGGACCATGGGATTGTGACCAGAGCCAAAGGCACACGCTCAACTCAGTCACCCAGGTGCCTGATACTTACCCTTTTTCTGTGAGCTTCTGCCAGCGGGGAGCACGCCTCCTTCCGCAGTCGCTGCTCTTCCCGTGAGGCTGTTTCCTGATGTCTGGGCCCCTGCCGCGGTCCGAGCTGCCCTATGCTGTTGCACCATCCTGACCGACTGGGCTGGCCCAGGCCAGACTACCCAGAAGGCCTCAGGCAGAGCCGTCCATTGCCCGCAAAGACTTGGGACCACGTCTGTCTCTTTAATCTGGTGTTGGGCCAGAAGAAGGCAGGGCAGTATTTTCATCTTTCCAGGGATGTGTGTCTCAGCCCAGCGTAAGCAGGAAGGCGGATGCTTCCAGCCCAGGCTCTTAGCGCTCCATCCGGCTACCCCCGGGCAAGGGGTCCTTCCACAGCCTAGCTGGGGCTTAGAGTCCTAATATGCTTCCAAGACAGGTTTCGCCCTCTCCTTCCTGGTACCTGGAGAGAAGTCGGTCTCCACCAGAAGTAGGCACAGAGGCCAGGGAACCCCAGGTGGGAAGAAGACGGACGGACTCAGCCTCTAGTCTTACAGAGCCAGGGATGACTTCCCGGGTCGGCCTAGAACTAGTTCCTTGGCCCCAGATCCCGGGAGTGGCCGGAACTGGCTGGCGAGCCCGGAGGCCGTGGTTAAACGCAGTTCTAGTTTGAAGGCAGCTGCTCTGGGGCTTGGGGCCCGCCAAGGAGAGGGCATCATCTCCTTTCCCGGCCTGGCCACCCCACGGCTCAGTCTTTCCGCCTCCTCCTTCCTCCACAGCAACTCTTGCAGTACGACCCCAGCCGGCGGATCTCAGCCAAGGCGGCCCTTGTGCATCCATACTTCTCGTCCACGGGGACCCCCCCGGCACCCCACCAGTGCGTGCTGGAGCGGTTCTGCCGCTGAGAAGGCCCGAGCCTCCCAGCCTCTCTCCAGCCGCTGCCCCTGCTGCCTCCCCACCCACTGCCCCAGAAAGAGAACAGCAAAGCTCTGAGTTTGGCCTTGGCCGCCAGAGAGCTGAGTTTGAGTTAGTTCTGCCCACAGGTTAGCAAGTTCCCGTGTTGTTGGTTGGTTTGACGTTGCCGTTTCCAGATGGGGGCACAGAAGCTCCATGCACCGGGGGGACGGGGATCGTTTGAGACTGTGTCCCTGGGCTCTGGAACAACAGACGCCCGGGTGAGCGGGTGAGCCTTAAGCCTGCGCTACTGGCAGCAAGATGGAGCCTGACCCGCCCGCCCCACCCCTGCCCCAGCGAAAGGGTGCCCCCTGCTGGTCATTATGGCTTTAAAATGTTTTGGGGGGAAGAGTTGCATTCCAGGGAAGAAAGCAAGTTAAACAGGAAGCGGGGTAAGGGAGAGGACATTTTCCCGATCGCGGCGTGGGTGAGGGTGTGCGTGCCAGTTCTGAGTAGTCGTCTTGTACTTAGCATATACTTACGTTCGTTTGCCTCTGGTTTTAAGAACAGGAAATAAAAGTGATGTATTCCTGAGTTTTCCAGTGTTTTTCTCCTCAAGGGGTAACCAGGGACTTGCTGACAAGGGGTAGGTAGACCGAGGGCTGGAAAGCATTCCTGGCCCGAACCGAGAGACCCAGAACAGAGGTGATGGGGAGAGGCTGTTCATGATCGTCCCATGACCTGGCAACATGCTCTCCCGCAAGCACCTGTTCCCTTGGCAGGACTGGTTGGCGTGCCCACATCCCACCTGGGAAGGACCCCGAGCCATCTGTCCCTTGTGCTCATGGCTCAGACAAATCAATTCTGCATTCCCAGATGTGAACTAGACGCTGGGAGAATTCGTTTATTGGAAGCACTGGGTGGGGGGCGGGTAGGAAAAACAGCTGTGCTGATCCCGGGGTCTGGGGATGGACTGGGCATCAGAGTTAGGGGAGGGGGCCCAACACCACAAACTTTTGAGTAATAGCACTGCGATCAGACAGAGGGAAGGCCCGCCCCCTCGGGTTGGGCGCTCTGGGGTAAGGGGTGCCTGCGTCCCCCTCCCCACCGTGCGCGCTCCCCACGACTGCTTGGGCCCCTCAGCGCCGGCAGCGCAGCAGCCGGGGCGAGGCGGGGCGGTAGCAGTGGTACCCCTCCAGCGTGGCGGGGAGCAGCAGCAGGCCGCTCAGGGGGTCTCTCCGGCAGCGCCCCATGGCCTCCTTGTAGCTTATGCGCTCCTTGGAGATGGGGTCTGTCAAATCCTTCTCGTAGCTGGCCTCCTCCCGCAGGAGCTGGGCCAGCTCTTCGCTGATCATTCCGGAGAGCACGGCCTGGGGGACAGGGATGCGGCCGGTCCTCTTGGGGTCGATGAGCCCCCCGGTCAGGTGCTGCGCCTGCAGGTGCGGGAGTACGCTCTCCTGCGGCATCCAGCCCTTCTGGATGGCCTCGCCCACCGACAGCCTCTTCTTGGTGACAGGATCCTCGATGCCAGTGAAGGCCTTCTGGGCGTTGAGCAGCCTCTGTGTCGAGGAGTTATCAATCAGCCCCCTCTCCATAGCCTTGTGCACGGAGTAGCGCTCCCGGCTGAGGAGGTCCACGATGCCCCCGGTGGCCGCCTGGGCCTCCAGCAGCTTCTGCCCGGTGATGGGGTCCAGCATGTTCTTGGCCACGGCCGTCTTGATGGTGCATTTGTTGTCTGTGGTTGTGTCATAGATGCCGGCGATGGGGAAGCTGTCATCGGCGAGCCCAAGTGAGACGCTGGGAGAGAAGAAGCCGGGGCCCTGGGGGGCTGGGGAGGCGAGCGGGGACTTGGAGATGATGGAGCCAATGGAGAGCGAGGAGCAGGGCTTAGTCTCCCAGGCCACGAGCAGCGCAAACTCGGAGATCGGGAGGTGGCCGTCCTTGTAGAGATGGTACTCCTCCTTGGAGATGCGCCGGCAGCGCAGGGCGGCCTCGATGGAGTACTGCTTCCCGCTCTTGCGGTCCAGGAGCACGGACTCCTCGCCACAGGGGCCCGAGGTGGTGACCTCCTCCCAGTCGCACTCGAGCTCCTGGAGCTGGAGGTACTGGCCTCGGTCGATGACGCCCCTCTTGTAGGCCTCATACGGGGACATGTCCTTGCCGGTCTCAGGTTCGAGGATGGAGATCTTGGTGGAAAGGTTGGTCTCGCGCGTCTGGGTCTCCTGGTTGAGCTCCTCCCTGCTCACCTTGGCATGGAGGTCCCGGAGGGTCCTCTCCTTCTCGTAGATCTGGTCCTTCTCACAGAGGATGGCCGCCTCGAGCTGCGAGAGCTCCTGGCCCCGTTGGGCGGCCTTCTGGCGCTCGCTCTCAGTCTTCTGGTTCAGCAGCTCCGCCTCCTCCTGCAGCTGCAGCACTTTCTGCTGCTTCTGCCTCTCCAGCTCCCGCAGCTCCTGCCGCAGCTGCCGGCGCTCCTGATCCGCCTGGTCCCGGGCCTTGTGGAGCTCGGCCTCCTCCCGGGCCCAGGTCCGCCCCAGCGCCTCGGCCCGGTCCAGCCGCTCCCGGAGGTGCCGCACGTCCTCCTCCCGGCTCTGGCGGGCCGCGCGCTCCCTGTTGAGCGCCTCCCATGCCCGGGACCGCTCACCCTCCAGCACCCGGTCCTTCTCCACTCTGATCACCTCCTTGTAGATGGTCTTCTCTTGCGACTTGGTGGTCTGGAGGACGTCGATCTGGACCTGCAGGTTCTTGCACTCGCGGTGCAGCTCTGTTACCTGCGTCTTCTCCTGGTCCAGGTCCTGCCGCAGGGCCTCCGCGGACTTCTCCAGAGCTGGGTCCTTCTCCAGCTTGACCACCTCCTCCATGATGATCTTCTCTTGCACCACAGGAGGCCGCTTCTCGAGCTCCTGGATCCTGAGGGTCAGCTGCCGCAGCTCCCTCTCGGCGGCCAGCTTCTTGCTCCGGTCCTCGCGGAAGCTGAGCAGGCTCTCCTGCTCCTGCACGGCCGCCCGCAGCTGCTGCACCTCGCGCTCCAGCTGCCTCCGCCGGCCCGCCTCCTCGTCCAGGCTGCGGCTCAGCCGGCTGTGGTCCTCGCGGAGCTTGGGGTCCTTCTGGGTGACCACCACCTCCTGCACCACCACCTTCTCCTCGGGCCGCCTCCTTTCCAGCAGCAGGTACCTGTTCTGCAGCTCGTGGACGGCGTCCTCGGCCGCCCGCCGCTTCTGGGCGGCTTCTCGCACCTCCTGGCGCAGCCGCTCGGCTTCCTTCTCCAGGACCGGGTCCTTCTCGTGGCGCACCACCTCCTTGTTCACCGTCTTGGTCTCCACCTTGGACCGCTCCCGCCGCCACTCGTCGCGCTCCCCCTGCAGCCGGATGAGCTGCTCCCGGGCCCGCCCACTGCCGTTGACGAGCTCATTGAGCTGGGCCTTCAGGCGGTCGATCTCCCGCAGCACCTCGGGGCTCCGCTCGTGCTTCACCACCTCCTGGGTCACCTCCTTGTACTCCACGGTGGGCTTCTGGGCCCGGAGCGCGGCCAGGTCGGGCAGCAGCCCCTCCACCTCCTGCTCGGCGCGGCTCCTCCTGCCCGCCGTCTCCTGCAGCTGCGCCCGGAGCCGCGCCATCTCCTGCTGCGTCTCCGGGGCCACCTGGAAGGTCTCGTGCACGCGCTCCTGGAGCTGCACCTTGGGCTTCTGCTTCTCCAACGCGCTGCACTTCGCGTGCAGGTCCTCCAGCTCCTGCGCCAGCGCCGTGTCCCTGCCCCTGGCCTCCCCCAGGAGGCGCCTCAGCCTGGACGCCTCTTCCAGAAGGCCCGGGTCCTGCTCCACCGTCTTCACCTCCTTCACGATCACCTTGGGCTCCACGGCACCGATGGCGCGCTCTAGTTCCCCAATGCGAGCCTGCAGCTGGGCCGCCGCCTCGGCTGCCGCCTTCCTCCGCCCCGCGTCCTCCTCCACCTGCCGCCTCAGGGCCTGGGCCGCCTTGAGCATTTCCAGGTCCTTCTCCACCTTGACCACTTCCTTCACCACGACCTTCTCCTTCACGTTCGGGGCCTTCTGCTCCAGGGCCAGCAGCTCCTTCTTCAGCGCCTCTAGCCGGGCCGAGACAGCGGCGTTCTCCCCGCGCAGGCGCTGGATCTCGCCGCTGAGCTGGGCCGCCTGGCTCTCCAGACCGGGGTCCCTCTCGATCTGGGTGACCTCCTTGGTCAGCAGGTGAGGCTGCATGTCCCTCCTCTTGCTCTCCAGCTGGACGACCTTCTGGGCCACCGCCTCCAGGTCTGCCTGCAGGCCGGCCCGCTTCTTGCCTTCGTCCTCCAGCTGGGACCGAGCCCTGGACAGGCTGCTCTCCAGCTGGGGGTCCCGGTAGAACTCCACCACCTCCTTCTCTTCCAGCCTCTCCACGGGCCGCTGTGTCCTCAGCTGCAGCAGCTGGTCCCTCTGCTCCCGCAGCTGCTGCTGCACCTGGGCCACCAGCTTCCTCTCCTCCTCCAGCTGCGACTTCAGGGCCTCTGACTCCCTCCCTGCTCGGGCAGGGCCCGAAGACCCCTGCTGTGCGCCATGGGTCACCTGGATATCCTCATTGAGCTCCTTCTGCAGAGTGAGAGGAAGAAGGGAAGATGGGGGGGAGGATGAGCCCCATTTCCACCAGCCCCACCCCACCCTGAGATCAGAGACCCCTCCTTGCTTCCAGAGACTTCCGGTAGGTCCCGGGGGCTGGAGCTGCAGACCCGAGCTGTTTGGATGCAGGATTGAGAGGACCCCTCGGGCCCACGACATCAGGATGCAAGGCAGTGTCTGCGCAGAGTTTGTACTAGAACGTGCGAACAGGACAGGTCTCCTTTCCAGACATTCTCCCCTCTCCTTCCATTTAGGCTCCTGGACATGGGCCCACGCTCCTCTGGGGGAATGCTGGGGTGCTCCTCTGGGTAGAAGAAAGCTGGCAAGTCCCTCAGCCGGACTTGGAGAGTCATAGAGGGCTTCTGTCTCCTGGTCCCCCAGGCATGGAGACCTAGGTGGCCGTTGTGGCCAGTTCTACCTAAGGCTGAAGACGTGGGGATTTTCTCCTGTCCCCACCAGTGGACTGCCGAGTGGTGAAGCTGTGACCGCCCTGAATGACCTCTCCAGGGCCTGACTCTGCGATGGATACCAGTCTGGAAGATACCAGCTGCTGGGATGATGGGAGAAGGTGGGGAGCTGCTCCCCCTGTTCCCCCGCCCCCGCCACCAGCCGCTCAGACCCTGGGGCTGCGGGCTGCAGGGCTAGGAGGAAAGGAAAGGGTCAACGAGCAGCCCAGGCTGCCTGGTAAGGGGACGCAGGGGCTGCTGTCGCCATACCTTCTCCAGCATCTTTCTGGCAAACTCCAGCTGGTGCAGCTGCTGCTGGTGGGCAGCCGCGAGCTCCGTGTAGGCCTTTGTCAGGCTCTTCTCCTAGAGAGGCCGAAGGAAGATCAGAGGAGGGCAGGGTCTGCTCCAGCCCTAGTAGGTGCAGAGCTGGTGCCGGGGGGACACCAAGCCCTACCGGCCTGTCCCATCTCACCTGCGCCTGGATGCTCTCCTGCAGAGGAGCTACGCGGGCTCTCTTGGGAGCTGACCCTGCCTCGGTGGTCTCCAGGGAGAAGCGGTAGGTGTCTGCCTGCAACTCATAGTCCTGAGCAGGGAGGGAAGGACGACAGGCTCACGGTCAGTGGCGGCCGCTGGGGGTGGTAGAGCAGGGGACTGGCAGAAGGAGGGAGGGGAGAGGAAGGAATGTGCTCACCTGGAGAGCTGCCTGCAGGTCCTGGGAGAGGCGGGACACCATGGCCCTGTCCTGCTCTCGGCCCTGGATCTCCTGTTGCCGCCTCTGCCAGGGAGGAAGTGACAGTCCGGGAGGTCAGCAAACAGCACTCACCCAGTCTCCCCTGCAGGGGCCTTGGGTGCCGCCAGCGCCCCACAGAGGCAGGAGGTCGCCTGGGAAACTGCCTTTCCAGGCATGATTCTCTCCAGGAATTCTTCCTTCCGCTTTGGCAGAGTCCCTTCCTTCCGCCTAGTGCCCCTCCCACTCAGGTTCTAGAAGGCAGAGGTTCTCACCCAGCGCTGTGCCTCCCAGCCGCCTAGAGAGCCTGTTAAAACAGAGATGCAAGGCCCCGTCCCACACCCAGAGTCTCTGGGCAGATCTGGCTGGGCCCCAAGAATGTGCATGTCTAAGTGTCTCGGTGATGCTGGTGCTGTGGGTCCAGGGACCACCCTCTGAGAACCCCTGCTCTGTCCCACTTGTTCTTCAGCTTTCTAATCAGCAGGCAGGTCTAAGAATGTCCCAAGCCGCCCTCCTGACATCACCCCCTCACTCTTGCCCCAGACACTGTCATCCTCCTGCAGCCCCAGGCCCTTGCCCTCCAGACCTCTCGTCCTGCCCCCATGTGTCTTGCCGCGGGCTCTCTCTCCACCAGAGCACGCGGCAGCCTCATGGCCTGTGGTGCACCGGCCTCCCCCGGCAGACTGGGCGGCTCGAGAGCCGGCCGGACCCGCAGCCTCTGGTTCATGGCCAGTACATAGCGGGGACTGGCAAGGATGAGGAAAAGGACGCGGTAGGAGTTGGAAGCCCCAGGAGCATAGAGCTCACTGCCCACCTCAGACCAGATGGACACGGCCTTGCCAGGTGGAGCATTTAGAGTGGGGGTGGGAGGTTGGTGGTCACCCCGAGGGTCTGTGGTCTGAGCTCTGAGGCCTCTTAGAACACTGGCCACTAGGGGGCCATGTGCCCCCCCCAGGTCGCCCCCCAGGCAGCCCCAGCTCCTCACCTTCTGTGCCTGCAGCTTGTAGGCGATCTGGCTGGGCCCCTCGCCGGGCCGCACCTGGGCGCGGGGCAGGTGCTCCAGCCAGAAGCTCAGGTTATCCCTGCAGTTCTTGAACTGCTGGTAGGTGAGGCGGACATCCTGCAGCATCTTCTCCCTGCGGGAGGAGGAGGCCCGGAGCAGAGGTGAGCGCAGCCCTGTGTGGACAGGTGAGGGGCGCACGGAGGGGGCTGGGGGGCGCCTCCCTGCCCGGGATGAGTCAGAAGGGCCGAGTGACCCACCAGGCTGATCCCCTCACTCTGGACCTGCGCTGGGGCTGGGTGTTCAGGGACGGACCAGACCATCTCAGGCAGGGAGGTGGGTGGGCTTACCCTGGGAGACTGTTATTACCCCGTTTCAGAGTCAAGGGAACCAGCCTCAGAGAGGCGAAGTCACCAGTCCGAGGTCACACAGCTCAGGGGCGGCCGCCGCTGTGCGCTGTGGGGCGTGCCCCGAGCCCCAGTGGCCCAGCCACTCACCGCAGGTCCAGCTGGTCCCCCACAGCGTGGTAGCGGTCGGTGAGGGCCCTCGCCTGGCGCTGCTGGCGAGGCAGGTCTTGGCAGAACTCATGGAAGTTGTTCCGCAGGGCGCCGCATGCGTGCTCAGTGGCCTTCAGCTCCCGGTGCAGCCCCAGCACGCAGGCCTGCTGTTCCAGCAGTTCCCTCCGCAGGTGCTGGGAGAGGAGGGGACACGACGCCATGCACCCTCGGGGATCCACAAGTCGCCGTGTGACCCCGCCCGCCCATGAATGCTTGGTGAGGCCCTGGCCCATCCCCCCGGGAGGCCACCCGGCCCCTCACCTGCAGCTGGTTGACCCTGTCCTCCAGGGCGCCCGGGCCGGCGGGGATGGGGGCCTCCTGCGCCACGGTGGTCTCGAAGCCTCGGATGACCCTGTCCGTGTCCTGGATCTGGCGCTCCAGCCCCAGGGCAGCTCTGGCTCTGTCTCCAGGGGGCCCAAGGTCAGGTGCTTCCTCAGCCGCACCCTAGCAGGGCCACCCAGCTGTCCCCTTCCCCAGTTCCCAGAGCACTCACTTCTCCCCATAGAGGTTGCAGAGAACCTGCACGTCGTTGTACTTGTTCTTGACGCTGTTGAGGGCCACGGGCAGGTGCAGGGCAGAGGGGCCCACGGGCTGTGCAGACAGAAACGCCTCACACTCCCGCTGGGCCGCCTCCTTCTCCACTCCCAGGCCCTGCAGCCGCTGGGCTGTGTCCTGGGGCAGGGAGCGACAGGGTCAGAGGTCTCCTTCCTGCTGGGTCAACCAGACCCTGCCCACCGGGCCTCAGAGTGTGGTGGGGGAGAGCCTGGGTGCAGGCCCCAGACCCGGGGACAGTCCTGGCCCCGAGAGTCCCCATGTGGATGACCGTGGGCCAGTCAGCCTGGCTGAGCCCCAGTCTTCTCATCTGAAGAATGATGGGAGGAAGCAGCGTGACCCCATGTCGCTGTGCGCTGCACAGAACGTCACTGTCCTGTGCCATCGCCCCAGGTCAGACAGCAAAGCCTGAGCTCTGTCCACATAGGGTTATTCTGTCCCTCGTCGTCCACTCATCTGCTCTGAAAGCCATCGGTGCCGGCTCTGCCGAGCACAGCGGTCTCACTGGGCCTCCGGGTGGTGTCTACTACTGCCCTTGGCCTCCTTCTGCCCCTGCCTCCCCCCCACCCCGTCTCCTCCCCACGAGACTCCCTCAGAACCAACGGCAACACCTCCCACTCGTCCCACCCTGGCCCCTGACCCGGGAAATGTCCTCGCCCCCACCATACAAGACGGGGGGATAGCAAGCTGTAGGGTGATGGGTACGGACATGACTGGGAAATTTAGGAACCAAACGCAAACCAAACCACCAGTTGGGAAGGACGGAACCCAAACTGCACCCCCCGCCCCAGGCGTGGGGAGGGACGGAGAAGGAGTTCTTGCTGATGGCGTTTACACGCGGCTGCCTGGCCAGGGAGGCGCCCCCACCTGCCTCCAGGAGAAATCCCCCCGAAGACACTCGGGCTTCCTTGCTGCTCTCAGACCATCACCAGAACGCCTCCCCAGTGCGGGCTACAGGGCCTTTACTCTGGGCCCTGCCGCTCTGGAACCTTCCGGGGTCTTAGCACACCTCGTTCAGATGAGCTGGGTATTATTGTGTGTCTTTGGTGACAAGGAGACCAAGGCCCAGAGAGGTTAAGTGACTTGCCAACATCACAGAGCTGGTCGGTGAAGGAGCCGGGACTGGAGCCCTGGACTGTCCACTCCCTTCCTTGCCCTGGGTCCCTGCAGCTGCTCTCACACTTGCTTCATCCTTAGTTCACACACCCCCAGCACGGGACTGCTTCTCCTCCCCGCCGTCCTCGCTCACCCACCCACCTTGTGGCTTTGGATGCGGCCCTCCAGGTCCTGCAGGGGTGTCTCGCGGCTCAGCGGGGCTCGGGCCCAGGCCAGCACCTGCTTCTCTATCTGCTTCAGGTCTCCATCTAGCCGGGTCATCTGCGTCAGGAGCTTCTGGGCCTGTGGGTCTGCTGGGGCTGAGCCAGTGGGAGCTGGGGGCATAGGGAGCCGTGAGGGTCCGAGGCCCATCTGCCTGAGGAATAGCTCTCCCCTGGGTGCCCCAAGAGCATCCTGTGGGGGGTAGGAAGGGAGAGGGACAGAAGGCAGGGCCTAACCAGGGGAGGGACAATGCTAGGGGCTTGCCGACCCAAGAGCTGGACTCCCCTAGCGGGAGTCCCTAATCTAGGATGACCGCCTGTCCATTGCAACCCCCTGACAGAGGCCAACAAACCCCCCAAGTCCCCGGCCAACCCTCAGTACCCTGCTGGCCAGTCTGTAAGGGCTGCATAGCGCTGGCCGCCAGGTGGCTCTGGACTGTGTCCAGTCTCTGCTTCAAGGCCTGCAGCTCCGAGGCCAACCTAGAACAAGGAGGAGATCAGAGAAGGATGTCTCTCCTCTCTCCGAGCTCCCCACCCCACTCCAGGAGTCACAGGTCCAGGAGGAGGCCAGCCGATGGCCTCAAACAGCACAGGAGCTGGTCTGGGCCCACAGCCTGCCTCCTGCCCCTGAGGAGCCCCAGGCAGACCCACTTGGAGGCTCTGGTCACGGCTTCAGGGTCTGGAGCCGGGATGCAGAAGCAGGCGGCTGGGGCACGTTTGGTCTCCCCACCTGGGCCCTGAACGACCCAGGTGTGCTGGTCAGTGTTGTCCATCAGCAAATACCGCTCACCCCGCAGCAGCTGCACCTGGGGGACAGGTGGGGAGGGGCTCATGGAGGCTCAGTGCAGGGAATAGGGAAGGAATGAAGGCCAAGATGGGGTAGGGGCGGGACAGGCCAGAGGCCGGGCAGGGCTGGGGAATGGTGGGGCTGGGGGCCCAGGGGAGGGGGTGGGACTGGAGGGGGCAGGGCTGGGCTGCGGCGGGCCGAGCCCGTACTTCTCCTGAGTCCCAGTCGCAGATGCTGTCCACATGCAGGGGCTGCTGGGGTGGGTTCCTGCGCTGCTGCAGAGGTGCCACCTGCTGGCTCCGCCGCTGCAGGTCCTTAATGGTCTTCACTGCGACAGCCAGCTGCTTCTTCTCTGCCTGTGGGGTCCCAGGCTGCCCTTGAGGCCTGCCCCGTGCCACCCCTCCCAGAGCCAGGAGTCTGGTCTTCACAGAGACAGGGTCTCTAAGTCAGGCAAGTCAAAGAAGCCCCTCGAGGGGGCCCAGGATTCCAGAATCTGCTGGTTGGGGTGGAGGGGCTGCCTAGCATCACTCAGGCCTCTAGAGTGGGGGCGGGGGGGTGGCTCAGAGCTCTCCTGGGGGGTTCCTGTCACATTACAGGTGAGGAAACAGGTCCAGAGTGGGGACGGGGTTGCTGGTAACATAGCAACCCCCTCTTGCTGGAGCAGACCCCCTTTTTCTGCCCTCCAGGATGCGCTCAGGGCAGAACTAAGCCCCTGAGAAGGGTGAGGCCCAGACCCAGGGGCCAGCCCCAATCCCTGGAGTGAAATGCAGGTGGCCTGGGCGGGGGGAGGGGCCCCTCTCACCTCCAGCTGCTGCAGCAGCTCTGTGGGGGCACCAGGGGGCGCTCCAGGGGCTGGGCTGTACTGGGTGTCCAGGCTGGAGTTCACCTTTTCCAGGGTTTGGCTGACCGAGTCGGCCTCTTCCTGGAACTGAGGTCCTGGACAGTCAGGGGCAGCCCACTGCCCACCGACCCTGCAAGCTAGCTAAACGCAAATTGTCCCTGGCCCCGGAACTGTCGGCTTTCCGGGCCGTGGGGCCTTTTCCACTGGATTTGGGGCTCCCTGAACTTGATTTAGTGTTATAAAACACCTTGGCTTCTGTCCTTCCTGCCCAGGGGGAGGCGGGCCTCTCCTGCTCACTCCAGCACCTGCAGTGGTCCTGGCTGGGGCCGGGGGTGGGTGCCGGGGTGTCGGGGCTGGAGTGGGAGCCAGAAGCACGCTCTGAAGCCGGGATCACCCATCCCGCAGCTGGGTGATGCGGCAGAACTCCTGTCCGTGGGCGTGATAACGGTATTGTGGTTATGTAGGAAAATATTTTTTAAAAAAGGAAGAAAAAGGGGTGCCTGGGTGGCTCGGTCGTTAAGCGTCTGCCTTTGGCTCGGGTCATGATCCCAGGGTCCTGCGGTCAAGCCCTGCATCAGGCTCCTTGCTCAGCAGGGAGCCTGCTTCTCCCACTCCTACTCCCCCTGTTGTGTTCCGTCTTTCACTGTGTCTCTCTCTGTCAAATAATAAATAAAATCTTAAAAAAAAAAGGGGGGGGTGCCTGGGTGTCTCTGGGTTAAAGCTTCTGCCTTCGGCTCAGGTGATGATCCCAGGGTTCTGGGATCGAGCCCCACATCGGGCTCTCTGCTCAGCAAGGAGCCTGCTTCCCCCTCTCTCTCTCTGCCTGCCTCTCTGCCTACTTGTGATCTCTGTCTGTCAAATAAATAAATAAAATCTTAAAAAAAAAAAGGAAGAAAAAAACTCTTTGGCTTTTGTCCCTCTCAAAGCTATGTAACATTTTAGGTGGAAATTACCAAAAAAATAAATAAATAAAAGAAGTCCCTGTTGTGCACTCTGTCAATGTTTCTCAACCCCCTCTTCACGATCATCCCTTCTAAGGAGAATTGTGGGACATCTTTTCCTTATTAATCTCGCTATAAAATTGTAACCCTACTAGATATGCCGTGTATCTGTCAGGGATGTGCATTGGTGATGTATGCTTAAAAAGAGGAAGTTGTTTTCTCCCCCCTTAAGAACCAACCCTCCCTGGGAGCCATATGACCGTGTGGCATTCTCCAGGCCCCTCTGTACCCGGCCCGGGACCCTGCGGCTGCCTGCCACAGCCTCCCCTGCCTGGCTCGTGCCCCCGCCCGCAGGCTCACCCGGCGATAGGCTTCCACGTGCTGCAGCTGGCTCTCCTGACAGATGCACAGATTCAGAAAGTTCTGCCACTCCATCTTCAGGGCCTCCTGGTGGGTCTGCGGACAGCGGCACCGAGCCCTCGGACCACGCCCGCCCTGATCCGCACCCCAGTCCGCTGCCCAGACCCCGGCCAGTCTCCCTCCCTCCGCAGCCTCCCTGGGAAGCCCCACCCCCAGCCCCACCGACGGAGGGGGCCGGTGTCCCTGGGACAGTGGGCGGGATCTGTCCCTCGCACCTGGATGGGCCCCACAGCCGGGTGGCCCAGCTCCACCATGCGCTCTCCGTCGTCCTCCAGCTGGTTCACGCTCTGCTCCTGGCTCAGCAGCTCGTGCTGCTTGAAGTGCTGGGTGGGCGGGGAGAGTCGGGAGCATGGGTGAGGAGGGGACAGGTGGAGGAAGCCCCTGTCCCCTCGCCCCCCAGCCCCACTCTCCCCCGCCCACCTCGTACTCCCGCCGGACGCCCTCGGGGTCTGCCAGGAGGTCGCTCCAGTCCTGCTGCAGGATGCTCTGCTGCTGCTGGGCCAGGGCGCTCAGCTGGCGCGTGCAGGCCTGCAGGTGCGTGTACAGGCTGCCCAGGCTCTGCCCGCGCCACGAGGCCGCCTTCTGTGCTCCGGAGGGCGGGGAGGGGACGGGGTAGAGAGGGACGCCGTCAGCCTGAGCCCAGAGACGCTGTGTCCCCCAAGGGTGCAGGCAGGCGGGTCTGCCCTACTCCCAGCCCTTCCCCTGCTCACCAGGAGGTCCCGGTATTGGCTCCTGATGGTAGCCGCGTCCTGCCTCGGCCAGTGGAGGGCGGGGGGGGGGAGCACAAAGCAGGCTCAGTGAGAGGCGGGGCGCGGGGGAGAGGGCAGCCCACACACCCTGCGCCCACCTCGCCCCTGCCCGCATCCCTTGCCCCAGAGGGCCCGCTGGGCCACACCGGCTCTGATGCGGGAAGTGGGGGAGGGCTGCAGGGCCCGGTGGGGCTGTATGTCACGCACCGGCCCAATGAGGTTCCGGAGCTGCTGCCCGTAGGCCTCGATCTCCTTCTGCAGGATGTTGTGCTCGGCGATCTGCTGCTCCAGCTCTGCCATGCCCGGCCCGTACTGGCCCTCGCAGACCTGCTTCTGCAGGAGAGCCGACCGCTCAGCTCAGCCAGCGGGCTAGGCCTGCGCTCGTCCTCCCTGCGTCCCCGTGTGGGGTGGAATCGGTCGTTTGGGCAGAGGGTGGACAGGCCAGCTGAGCGGCCTCGGGGAACGGCAGCCCGCTCGCCCTGGGGGACGTGCTTGTTCTCCAGTGGCCCGGGCTGAGGCCTGAGCATCTTCGTGACTATGGCCCCTGACTCCCGCGGGTCCCCAGGACGCAGCACTCAGCCTCTATAACACCTTCCTACTCTTCCCTGCCTCCTGCCCTCCCTGGCCTCGGCACCTCCTGCCCAGAAAGCTCTCACTAGCTCTGGGACCCTGTGACACCCTCCTCTGCCCATGCCCTCCCCGCTGTCCCTTCATCGTCATCATGGCACCCCTTCTGTTTCGACATCAAAGCACAGTTCCTCACCTGACGTTCAGGGTGCCCATGACCTGGCTTCGCCCGCCTGCCCAGAAAACCCCGTTTCCCGCTACACCCCGTTTCCCGCTACACCCCGTTTCCTGCTACACCCCAGGCTGGAGCCTCTGTTTCTTCCTCTGGAATGTCCTCTCCTCACCATTTCACCCGAAGCCTAATTAAGCCCTCCCACCTCTCTGAGGCCTCTTCATATGCCCCTTCCTGCAGGAAGCCTCCCCTGCCTGCACTGTCTCCTCTGCTCTCTCCCTTCCCACACCCTCCCACAGGTGCAAGTGCCCCAATAGGCCCCTTGACGACACACAGCTCGGTTTTGCTGTCTGATGGTGCCAGGTGTGACTTTGAGCTCCTGGAGGTATCTCCGACGCAGGGGACAGCGCTGACCTGTTTCTGCTCCAACACGCGTGCCCAGTCTACCCTGGGCCCCACGTCGGGCGGCAGCACCATCTTCTCGTACAGGGCACGGTATTCGGCACACTCCTGGGTCACCCGCTCGTGCAGCTGCTTGATGCTAGCAAGGAGGGGGCCAGCAGGTCAGGGCCGGGCCTGGGGCTCCCCTGGAACCCCAGTGCCTCCGTCCTAGAGCCCTGGCCCCGGCTGCGCCCACTCACTCCTTCTCGATCTCCTCGGCCTGCGGGTGCTTGAGGCGCCGGGCCTTGTCCACATCCAGGAAGAGGTCCTTCAGCAGCACCTCGGCCTCCTTCAGGCTGCGGCCCACCTCCTGCCGGTGCTGCAGGGCCTGGCTCTGCTCACTGTGCAGTCGGTCCTGTAGGCGGGGAACCACGTCCCGCCTGAGCCCTGCCCTAAGCTCCCCAGGCTGCACCGCCAACCTTGGCGCCCGCGCTGGCCGAGGGCCAGGCCCAGGGCACCTCTGGGGGGGGGTGCAGGGACACAGGGGAGACCCAAGCCCCACCCCAAACCCCTCTAAGCCCCCGAGTTGGGAGTCCAACAGAAAAGGAGAGCTGAGGCCTCTCTCCCACCAGGTTTGGGGAACGAGCAGGGAAGGATGAGCGTTATCTGTCCCCCTTTAGCCGCCCCCAGTGGGCACTCAGGGGCTTTAGTGGGCCTTCCACACCCCCACACTCCACCGCTGGCCCCTGAGGCCTTACCTGCTGCAGTCTCTTCTGCGTCTCCAGGATGTCCCTCTCCACCTGGTCAGCATTGGCCTGCATGCGGGAGATGAGCAAGGCCAACTCCTGGGTGGCAGCCCTGGGGTGCCGGTGGGGGAGGACAGAGCCAGCGTGGTTGGAAAAGACCCCTCTGTCCCACCTGCATGGGGTCTCTTGTCTCCCTCTTCCGTCCTGCCCTCCAGCTGGTGTCACTGCCTGGGAGGGAGGCGTCTAGGACCTGGGGCGCTCTAGTCTCTCTCTGTACGGGACTCTGTGAGACACCAGGCCCTGAAGGTGGGGGAGCACTGTCCTCACATGAGGGCTCAGAAAGTGGGGGTCTCTGGTGTATCTGGCACCATGCAGCGGGCCAACATCACAATCCTGGCAGTGAGTTCCCAACCTCGCCCAGCTCCCTGACACTTCCTTGGGAGTGAATCATGGCTCAGCCACTAATACCCGAGACAGCACGGCTGGGCTTTTGGGAGGGGCAGTTGGACTGGCTGTCTCCCACCTCATCCTCCTCCCACCCCAGGCCTGTCTCCCCCCACCACCCTGGGCTTTGCTTACGGCCAGGCTAACAACCGTTTGGAGGGGCTGCACAGCACTTGGGCAGGGGGGAGACTGAGAGATGGGGTACCCTGACCATGCCCAGATTTGAAGATTAAGCCCCAGATTAGGACCTGACTTGCTCCAGGTCACACAGCAAGGAGCAGAGTATGAGCCTGATCTGACTCTCCAGGGTCCTTTCCAGGCAGGACCTGCTGTGTGCCTGAGCTCACTCTCTGGGGCCTGGGGACCCACAGACCTAATAAAAGTAGAGTGGTCCAAGGCTCATAAGCATAGCACCCTATGTGGTTACAATCCTGGGGAAGGGGAAGGCTTCCCTGAGTTGGGCCTTGAACTTGGGGTCAAAGGATGAGCCCACCCCAACCCCCCAGACTCACCGCCCACCCTGGCCCAGGCTGAGGGGCAGTGCCAGTAAAGACCCAGTCTGAAAGAACTCTGTGGCCAAGCAGCCTGGGTTTGCTCATTCTCTAGCACTACTGCTGTGTGGCCTTGAGCAAGTTACTTAAACTCTCTGTGCCCAAGGTTCCTCACTTGTAAAGTTGGGTTTTGACTGCATCGCAGCGCTACTGCGAGTGTTTGGAGAATGAACCCATCGGAGGCATCCAGGGCACAGCCTGCCTAGAGTGTGCGTCCACACGCGCTGGGTTTATCCCCATGGAATGCAGGCACCATGAAGGCAAGGACCTGTCGGTTCTCTGTAAGGTGGCATCCTCAGTGCCTAGAACAGTCCTGGCACACAGTAGGTGCTCAATAAATGTGTTCAACCAGTGGGTTGCACACCAGGGAACCAGAGCGCTGTTTGGGGGGCCGCAGCCGGAGCCGGCCAGGCTGTGTGGACAGACTTGCCAGCTGCCCCCAGCTAGGAGCCTACCTGGGGACAGGGAGCTGCAGGTCCTGACCCCTGGGCAACCTGTCCTCAGGCCAGGCCTCCTGGGAAGGCTGCCTCCTGGAGGAGCACACTCTTCCCTGGGCAGGGCCGAGCAGCGCCAGGGAGGACAGGTCACTCCAGTGAGAGTCTTAACTGCTGTTTTTCCTGTCTGCCCAGAAGCCCAGCCTCCGTGTCATCGCCCCGATCCGATCCCTATCAAGGTAATGAGCCTTTCATCTCCGCTCCCATCTGCCACCTCCACCCTGCAGAGGCCAGCGAGAGGCAAGAACGGGAGGGAAGCAGCCAAGTCGTCTGTGGACCATGGGGCTGCCGAGGGCCAGGCTGGGTCCAGCGGGGAGCTGGGGGAGCAGGGGGAAGCTCTGAGGATGTCCTGGCCTGCGGGCCCTCCCCTTTCCCAGTATCACCCTCTCCTCATACCACGCGGTACAAGAATCACCCCAACACTGTAACAAAACTCACGGCCGGAGGGGAGAGCCTTGACTAAAGTGGCAGCTTGGGCTCTGCAGCACAGGCTCGCCTCCCCGCACCAGCCACCCCCCACCACCTCCCTACATCAGCCACCCCTCACCACCTCCCCCCGCACCAGGCCCCCCCGCCCCGTCTCCCTGCACCAGGCACCCCCCACCCCGCCCCAGCTCCCAGCAACAGTCCTCCCCCGCCTCCCCGCCTCCACCTCTTGGCCTCTGCCCACCCAGGGCCCAGGTTCCAAGGGTCAGCCCAGCCCAAGCAGAGCCTCGAGGGCCAGAGTCACAGACAGGGAACCAAGCACCCCGTTCTCCCAGCCCCCTGGCCCCACCCCATCCAGTGTGTCTCCTGCAGAGCACCCGTACCCACGGCCCTCAGGCTCTCTGGACAGTGTGCGAGCCCCCCGCCAGCCCTGGCCTCCTGCCAGGGCTGGAACTCCGTCCGGGCTTGGGAGACATTCCACGCCCCCACCACCCCCAGACTTTTGGCCTTGGGACACTAAATGCCAGCACTGGGCTGGTCCTGAATTCCGGGCTTCCATCTCCAGGAGGCTAGAGCACCTGGGACGGGCACCACCCCCGCCCCAGTCCGCTGCCCCAGCCCCGCTCACCGGCTGTGCTTGCTGGGGGAGCCCTTGGGAGAGCCCTTGGCCGGGGAGCCCTTAGGGGACCCCTTCCCCTGGGAGCCTTTGCTCAGACCCTTGAACATGGTCGTAAAGGCAGGTGCCGGCTCAGGCGGGGCTCGGCTGTGCAGGCAGGCGGCGGGTGGCAGGCGCGTGTCCTCCCCGGCTGCTTAGCTGGGCTCTGGTGAGGTGGGGCGGTCAGGCCCAGGGAAGGCAGTTTCTGGGAGGCCCCTCCCCAGGTGAGGCTGCGCGCGAGCGCGGGCCGGGCTGCCACGCATGCACCCCACACTGCCCACACTCGCTGCTCCTGCACGACCAGTTTGGGAGGAAAGGGCACAGCCCAGAGGGCGGGCCGCCCCAGCCTGCCCGACTCCCAGAGAAGGTTTGGACTTGTTACACCCACACACCCGGAGGGAACCCGCGATCACACCCAGACGGGGAAACAGCCGGCCCGGGAGGGACAGGGCTGCAGACAGGCAGGTGCTCACACATGCTCGGGGACGGAGGCCCCGCCTCAGAGCTCGGGCTGGGGGTTAGTAAGCACCTGCAGGCACACAGGGCACCCGGCTCTCAGGCTATCGGGCACGTCCCCACCCACAGCTCTCACCCCACCCCGGCCCGGGCCGTCTGGCCTCGGCTCTGCGCCCTCCACCACCGCTGTGGGGCAGCCTGGGGCATTTAGCCCGGACAACTGGCACAAGGTCCATTTTTTTTTTTTTTTTTTTTTTTTATTTGACAGAGAGAGATCACAAGTAGGCAGAGAGGCAGGCAGAGAGAGAGGAAGGGAAGCAGGCTCCCCGCTGAGCAGAGATCCCGATGTGGGACTCGATCCCAGGACCCTGAGACCACGACCCGAGCCGAAGGCATGGGCTTAACCCACTGAGCCACCCAGGCGCCCACAAGGTCCATTTTTAAAAGTGGGCACCACACAGTCGACTCGCAGACAACCCTGCAGTCCCACTGCCTGAGCTTCCTGGCTGGCTCAGGGTCACCCTGTCTGTGGCTCTGGGATCCCCCGAAGAGTCTCAGACCAGCTCCTGAGGGGCTGGGACGCCCCCGGTGCCCCTCGCCCCAGGACCCCCAGCATCAGCTTCCAGGTGTTGCTGAGCCTGGGGTCTGGTTGAGCCCCCTGGGAACCCACCGCACTTGGGTTTTCTCCCTGCCTCTCCTCACTTGGTCCCCCAGAAGTGGCCCCGGGTGGCTCTTCTGGAGTCAGATGGGGCAGTGGACAGAGGTGCTGGTTTACTGGCCTCTTCCCGCATTGAGTGCCAGGGAGGCCATCTTGGTAGCTGCCTTCCCTGCGGCGCCTCCCTATTTCCAGGCCCTCCTTTCACTGGCCCACCTTGAAGAATCCTTCTACAGCTCCAGAGCCACTCCCCGGAACCATTACAGCACTGGTGGAGGGCGGGCAGGACAAGTAGCAAAGGGGAGGGAAGCCGTTGTGCTGGCTTTGGAGCCCAGGGATAACCTGGCAGGCCCAGCTGAGGGCAGAAAACAGAGACGAAGTAGGGACGGATCCCTCCGATTAGAGAGGGCAGGGGGAGAACCGAGACTGGCCAGTTGTCCCAGCGGGACGAAGAGGCTGGAGTCCCTTTTGGCTGAGTCTCATGGACACGCCACTGAACTTGGTCCTGGAGAGGGGACCCAGGAGTCACCCATCCTGGCGGGGGAGAGGCTGGGGGTACAGCGGGGAAGGGGAGGGCACCAGGGGGCCTTGACAGTAGCAACAGGGAAGCTGAGTGTCTCCGAAGCTCCGTTCCCAGTTCAGTGTTGTGAGCTGGAGCCAGAGATGGAAGACCAGGCCCAGAGGCCACGCAGCCCCTGCCCCAGCCCCTCCTCCATGTTACTGCTAGGTGACAATTTTCTTTGAACCACTACTTGCAGGTGTGCAATCAACTGTCCTCAGAAAGGGGCCACTGCTTAAACTACCGAGGGAGCCAGGAATCAGCCCTGAACAGGCTGACGACCTCTCATCTCCGACCACAGAGCTCACGTCCTTATTTTTGAGATTAGATGAGTGGTGGCAACGCCCAGGAGAGGCAAGACGGGAGGCAGGAGACTGCAGCCCTGAGCCCACGGTCCTGCCTCCCCGAGAACTCTGGGCCCCTTCCTGGGAGGTGGTGGTCACTGGCGGAAGGGGGCCCAGAGGGAAAAGATGTTAAGACTCCAGCACCGGGAGCAGGAGCAGCCGGGGGAGCCTCCCCCAGCAACCAAAGCTGAACAGGGGAGAGGGAGGGAGACCCCGGGCTGCCACGGCAGGAGGCAAAAGGCAGCCGGGCTGAGATCTGAAACAGTTGAGCTTTGTCTCCAGTCTGCAGAAGCTCTCCTGGAAATAAATGAGCACCACGGGAGGCTCTCACACACCCTAGATTAAGGCTAACTGATTCACTGCAAGAAAAACAAGAATTGAATTCCTGGCGTGACTGTCTAACAGTCAAATCAGCCGTCAGCTCCCCAGACAGGGGCTGACAGGCCTCCGGCAGGAACGGCCTGGTCTCGGAGACATTCCTAGTCAGATGGCAGGACACTGACCCCCCGAGACCAAAGCTCAGGAGGGACAAGAAAGAAAAGATGTAGGGCTTAAATATGTGAGATGTAGGGCTTTAATATGTGAGAAAGACAATGGTCATTTAGAAGGCTGGGACCGGACAGAGTCTCCGTGGAGACCTGAACCGCCTCACGCGGCTGCCCCAAGGCCTCGGCCACTGGATTTCAAAGACTCAGTGTGAAAGAAGATGTAAAATATCTCATCAATAATTTTTTATCTTGATTAAAGCCACAATATTTTGGATACACAGTGTTAAATGAAATGTACTTCTAAAAATCAGTTTCATCTGCTGCTTTTTACTTTTTTAAAACGTGGCTACTAGGAAACTTAAAATTACACATGTGGCCTGCATTTACACATTTGTGGCTCACATTAAGTGAACGTGCAGTTCAAAATCTCTGGGTAACTTCTGACTCCCCCCAAACTTAACTCTAACAGCCTGGTGTTGACCAGAAGCCTCACCAGCAACAGAAATGGTCAATCAAATACATCTTCTGTGCAATATGTATCATACACTGTATTCTCACAGTGAAGCAAGCTAAAGATGTCACTAAAATGTCATTAAAACGTCACTAAAATCGTAAGGAAGAGAAAATATATTTACAGCACTGAACTGTATTTATATTAAAAAAAAAAAAAAAGAAAGAAAAAGAAAAAAAGCCCCAGATGAGCAGACGTGCACAGCACAAGCCCATGCTTTTCAAGGGCTAAATAGACAACTGTACCAAACAGCCCTGGCCTAGAAGCTGGACAGGGTACAACAACTTCCAGCCTTCCCAGGCCTCGCCCTGCCACATCTCCTCCTTTTGAACCAGGACTGGCTCCCTGTCCTGCCTCCAGGGCCTCCCCTCGCCTGGCGCTTGCTTTCTCCTCTATGGAGCGAGAGGCTGAGGCCCACTGGTCCGGGGTCTCCCCCACCAAGCACTGTGCCAGCTAGGACTTCTCATCCCCGAGCCCAGGGAGCTGGCAAGTGGGCTGACACAGGCCACTCACAGCTCACGGGGTGGGAGGCCAGAGCAGGCGAGCCAATCAGAAGGGAAAGCCTCCAAGCTCCCAATTCCAAGGCCGCCGTGCAGGTAGGCAGGCAGCCGGGAACAGGGTGGCAGCTTGGAGAGTGTGCTAGGGCTTAAGCTACCCACTCTCTCCTCCAGCTCTCGGGGCTCCCGCCGGGAACATTCTTCTCCCTGCTGAAGCAGATGGTGGCAGTTCCTGACTTTGCCCTGGGAGCCATAACCTGCCATGCTCCCATATGCTCCCGGATCAGGACAAGCTTTGCCATCTCAGGAAATTACCCTCTGTTTAAAAAGCTCTGCCACCAGACCCTTGGAGCCAAGCTGGCTGATAACCTCTCCTGTCTCACCCTTCCTTAGCCTGCCAGGGAGCGAAGGTGCCTCCGCCAGCTGGGCCCGGAGAGGACAAGGGCTGGTGAGGAGGGGAGCTAGGGCTGACTCGCCCTCTGTCTGCAGGTACCAAGGGTGGCAGAGCTGTGGCCCCAGGAACCTACAGGGTGGTCTGGAGGAGGCTCTCTTGGCTGTGAATGTGCCCAGTAAGCCTGCTAAAAACAGATGCTGAAGGTCAGCCTGGAGACAAGCAGAAGGTGACCACGGCTTGCCTAACTAGAGCAGAGCAGGCAGGAAAAGGAGATGGTTATTTCTGTGGGGCCTTTTACAGGAGTGTCTAGAGGAAGCACTTCACACCAAGCAAGCAACCAACCCTACCTGTTGGGACATCAGGGTCCCCCTGCTAGATGGCGAGACGGAGGATACAGGATGACCTCAGCAGTCCCCAGGTCCCAAGCCTGCCTGAGAGGACAAGATCAAGGCTGTTCCCCTCTGGGAGTGATTCCCTTTCCTTAGCCTTGGGCCACAGCAGCCAGCCCAGTCCAGGTGTGGGACCAGTGCTGGGGCGGCCCATCTCTGGGCCACAGTGCAGCCTGTCGTCGCATGAGTGACTCCTGCGTTCTGGATGTCTGCAGCAGCCTACTCACTGGCGAGCTGCTGGGCCTCCACCTCTCCCAGTTGCCCAAGGGCTTTGGGCTCTCCTGTGAAGTTCAGGTCCGCCGGCCACGGCCAGGCAATCACGGCACTCGTGAGCCCAGCAGCGGGAGGGAGTCACCCCGGCCCTACAGAAGCGGCAGGGGCCGACTTGCCCCGAGCTCCCATCACCGATCTGAGGAAGGAAAAGGTTTATAAAACAAAACAAAAAGAACTAATAACAGTCTTCGTAGTGGAGGAGCAACCCTTCCTAATTAGTCTTTATGGCCAGGAAATTGGAAACACACAGGGCAGCTCTGCGGACTTGGCATGTTGTCCTGGTGACGCTGTTTAGACCTGGCGGGGCCTGGCTTGGGGAGGGCAGCAGAGAAAGGCCGCGGGGGGCGCTGAGGGAAGGGAGAAGGCTGAGTGTCAGCAGAAGGGGCCCCCGTGCTCTCAGCTGCCTTGGCCCCAACGCCCTGCACAGCAGCCCCGCCTCCTGGACACTGGGCTCCACCCACCCCGCCCCCGTCCCGCTGTCCCTGGGGAGAGCTGCTCACTGTAGGGCAGTTAGGAGACATTCCTAGTTCAGTCCGTGCCAGGCAGGAGCTCTTCCTGCAAGGCCCTAGGTCCCAGGCATGACAGGTGGTACTGGAGGGAGAAGCAGGTGCTCTAGTGCCATTGGGTGGGGGGCGGTGGTGGGAAGTTGGGGTGAAAGGAGGGAAATGCCTATTTGTCAAGTGCCTCTTAGGTACTAAGTAAGCCCTTTGCACATTTTCCTTCTCACAATCGGAGGAGGAGATGACCCTCTTTTCCAGGTGAGGATCCCCATGCCCTCTCCATTCCACAGATGAGCCAGAGCTGAGGAACATCACAGTGTTTGGGGACCGGTCACCTGCCTGTCGTAACTGCCCTGCCTCTTGCCAGAAGACCCCTGGGAAAAGTTCAGCCAAACAGAAGGGATGTGGTTCTTTCCCGAGCATGAGGAGTCACTGAACCAAGCCCGAGCATGAGGACACATACTGCAGATAGCAGGGGTGAAGAAACCACCTGCCGAAAATGGGGACTCCAGAGAAGCCAGGCTCCCCCTCCAGCGCCACGGCCCAGGGGAACACAGGGCCCGGCCTGCTCCCATCTCCCGCAGGTCTCGACACCAGCACAGAGCAGTCACACAGACTGATGGGCTGTCACAATCCTGCCCCCGAGCAAAAAAACCCCAAACCTTAGATCCTGAGGTCACAGTCCCTTAATAGCTGGAAAAGGTCAGACAAAAGGTTCTCACGAGTACTCCGTACCCCGTCAGCATTCGTCATCTGAGATCTCATCTGACTTACACCAGCTAATGACACCGTAGGGCTGCCTGCACCCAGGGTGGGGGGAGGGGGGTGCTTGCCCCTTGCGCAGTCCCGCCCGCGCCCCGCCTCTGACAGCCCGCAGACCAGCAGACTGGATTCTTCCAGCGGCTGCTGTCAGGATGCGGGCAGCGTCCTCTCCATCTCTCTGCTTTGGAACAGCGATAAATTTTACAGCTCAACCTGGTTTCCGTCTCTTCTGTAGCAACAACTGTCTTAAAAATAAAATTAGAACCAACACATATTTTTGCTATCTTTGGGCGTTTTCCTAGACCTCTGAAGCGTCCAAGCTTGTGAAGGCTGGACAGCAACGTGTTTAGAATTCTGTCATCAGCGAGCTCTGGGTATTCATGATGCCAGGGGTGCCAAATCAGCCCTCCCACAGCAAGGACAGTGACCAGGCAGAGCACAGCCCCTACCCCGGCAGTCCCCAGAGTCAAGCGTACCTCCTAGAGGGGGGGTGAGGCCATCGCTCCAGTGGGAGGAGAGAGGGAGATCAGGATGGTCTCCAGTCATGGTGGAAGGAGGGACACACTGCCACCACAGGCGGTCACTGCCCAGCAGTGAAAGGCTCAGGTTGCCACCAAAGAAAGGAGATGGAACCAAGCCTGGCAGTGTTTCATTTCCAACAGGGGACTACAAGTTCTCAGCTTAAAGTAAAACGAGAGAGACAGTACCCCGAAACAGTGCCCACAGAAAGAAGAAAACACCCGGGAAACTGAGCAGTCAGGGCCCCTCCGGCCCCGGCTGCCTCAACACTCTGTTCTTCCAAACAGAACCAACCAGGGTAGAGGCCACAAACTTGGCCAAATGACGTCTTTTAATCTGGTGTGCAGCATGATCTCCTGGTAACTAAAGGTAGTTTTTCACCACTCATGTTTCTGCAATTCAAGACCACCACTCAACAGACAAGAAAAATAAAGACCACGAGCATGGTGGCTGTGAGGCAGAGCCTGAAGCGAGCGTCCCTCCTTTCTGGATCTGAGGAGACAGAAGCCTCTGGCCGGGTCCAGACCTGCTGAGCGAACACAGCTCATCCCGGGGAGCATGGGGGCCCCCGCTGTAGGGACAAGCACAAGAAGCAGCGCAGGTACCCACGTCTACCCCTTATACCGCAAGACCTCACTCTTGGGGTGGCTCAGTGGGTTAAGCCTCTGCCTTTGGCTCGGGTCATGATCTCAGGGTCCTGGGATCGAGCCCCGCATCGGGCTCTCTGCTCAGCGGGGAGCCTGCTTTCCCCCCTCCCTCTTCCTGCCTCTCCACCTACTTGTGATCTGTCAAATCAATAAAATCTTAAAAAAAAAAAAAAAAAAAAAAAAAAGACCTCACTCTCATTCCCTGAGAAGGAAGGACCATGTGGTTGCTGGCATCTCGTTCTGTGAATCTACCCAGCAAACTGCGCTGGCCCAAGGCTCAATTCTGAACCCACGGCTGGAGAGCTGCTTCTTGTCCTGAGGACACGATGGGGTCCTGCTTTTGGCGCAGTCTCCCCTGACAGCCTGGTTAATGTCCAGGGAGCCTACGTGAAGGGCTGTGCTAGCCAACCAGAGACCTCAGCCTTGCCAGGGCTGTCTTCTCGTGTAAACACGTGCTCTTAACACTAACCATGTCTCGATCCAGCCTCACTGGCTCACCACAGCCACTACTACTCAGAGCGGCTGCCAGGGTCACTGGGAGGAAGGGAATTTCCAACAAGGCCCCAAGAAAGGAGAAGCTTAGAAAAGGTCAATCAGAATGACCGACTCTGGATTCTGCCTCCTCACAGCTGCCGGCACTCTGAAGAGAGCGAGAGGGGTGGGAAGCACCAGGAGCAGGACAAAGGACCGTCTTCCCAGATGAGGGCAGAAGGAGACAGCGGCTCCGACAGGCTGGAGGGCTGCCTGCATGGGGGCCTAGAGTTGGGCGCCTGGCCCAGCTGTGGCTGCGGCTGGTGGGCACAGAGAACGGGGCGAGGCAAGCACAGAACCTAGTGCAGAGCCTGCTGCCGCCGCCAAGCTGAGGGGTGGAGAAGAGGGCGAGGAAAAGGATAAAGACCAACCAGCGCTCTCTTAGCCCATCAGGGACACGGCCCTAAGCCTTCGGAACCAAAATGCTAGACCTCATGCTCAAGTCACCTGCGCTGTATCTTCAGAGGATGGGAGGATAACCCCTGACTTGTATGGAACAGATGGTAACACTTTCTATTTAAAACAAAATCAGGGGGCACCTGGGTGGCTCAGTCCATGGAGCGTCTGCCTCTGGCTCAGGTCATGATCCCAGGGTCCTGGGATAGAGCCCCGAGTCGGGTCCCTGCTCCGTGGAGAGTCTGCTTCTCCCTCTCTCTCTCTCTCAAATAAATAAAAATCTTAAAAAATAAATAAAATAAAAACAAAATCAGCTTCCTAAGGCTCTCTGACCCAAAGCAAATCCTGGGGGTGAGATCACAATCTGGGCAACTAGCATCCTTGACAACGCCAATCCTGATAAAGAAGTCTGACTCGTCTTCCGTCTTCTAGCTTCTGGCAACCCCCGCTCTGCAGTTCCCCAACAAAACAAGAGGCATGGCCGTGCCCACAGTGGGTCCAGCTTGAAATAATGTTCTCAGGTCTTTAACCACCCAACCTTCCCTTCGAGCTGATCTAGTCTGCTCCAGGTTTGAGCCACACTGAAGCCAACATTCCCCACGGCGGCTTTGCTTTCCTCTGGGGCAGATGAGTTTCCATCTCCAAAGGGATTCAGAGCTTTCAGATACATCTCACGTCTAAATCATTTATTGCTCATTTTTTTTCACTGCTTTTGAGACTTCTATTACTGATGCTAGGAATGTAAGACAGTCACTAAGGAAGAACTTAAAAAGGAAATGGGGGAGGGACGCCTGGGTGGCTCAGACAGTTGAGCGTCTGCCTTCGGCTCAGGTCATGATCTCCAGGTCCTGGGACTGAGCCCCACATCGGGCTCCCAGCTCAACAGGGAGTCTGCTTCTCCCTCTTCCCTGGCTTATGCTCTAATGAATAAAATCTTAAAAAAAAAAAAAAAAAGGAAACTGGGGGCACCTGGCTGGCTCAGTCTGTAGAGTACACGACTCTTGATCTCAGGGTCATGAGTCTGAGCCCCACATTAGGCACAGAGTTTACTTCAAAATAAAGGGAAATGGATTTAAATATAACCTATGGCCATCTAAAAATTTCAGATTTAGAAAGTGCTTCTAACACTCCCTTAACTGGCCTCAAACACACCCGAGCTGCCAGAAGTCAGGGGACACCCGACAGGACAGGATCGAGCGACAAGGCCCCTAGCAGGGCACTGGGACCAGATGTGAGTGAGAGCGTGTAAAAAATGGGCACAGTCTCCAGCATCTTTGCCTTTTAATATAAGATTTGTTTTCATCATTTCTGAGTGTAACACATTTCTTCTAAAAATAGAGCTCTTTGCTTGTTCTGAAACTTAACTTCCACTTGGAGGTGACAGGGCATAAGGCTGACTGTAGTTGTGGGTGAGGCGGGTTCCTGGTCACAGACTCTTCACGGGACTCTGGATGCTCACGGTGAGGAGTCGTCCACTTCAAATCCATGGTACTGAAGAAACATGACAGAAAGTTCCGAGCTCCCATCCACGCCTGGCGTGGACCCACCCGAGCACGGCTCCCATGGGCCACGGGACCAAATGGCAGCAGCCCCTCCCCCAGGAGGTGTGGACAGAAGGATCCTGCACACGTCCACCAGAAGAGGGCAGGGTCCCCTCCGAGCACACCAGTTAAGAATGGCAAGTGCACAAACACACAAGACATAGGGACACAGGGCTGAGGATGTGACACTCCTGCCCTGGGCCAATGCAGACCTGGATTTAATATCATAGAACTTGCTGGGGTTTTCTCACAATACAGATGAAGAGTGAGAATCTCCCCTTGCCCCCAAGAAGAGCCTGGTTAGCTCCTGAATCCAAAGATGCCCTTGATGTATCCAGTGAGGCCACTCTTGGTCTTCTGCTCCAACTTGTCCTCAAGAGGTGGGAAAGCCACATGGTTGAGGGCCAGGTCAAAGAACAAAGGCTTGCAAGGAATGGGCTGGAATCCTGGTGGGAAGTGCACGAGGTTGGCTTGCTTGGTGACAAGGGAAGGGTCCAGGCAGAATGTCTCAAACCGTTCGACCAGAGGCTGGGAGTCAAACCAAAGGGAGGAACCCAGGAGTTAATCACAGACCACCAGTGGAATATTCACTACATGCTGAGCACACAGTTCAGAGCCTACGTGGGCAACCTCGCTCCATCCCCACGAATCTGCTACAAGGGTTCTGTCACGTCCCCATCTCATAGCTGAGAGTCACTGAAACCTACAGAGGTTGGGAGAGGCATGGGCCGGGACTGGAGCACAGGCGTACTGGACCTCCCCGCCGAGTTCCTAGCCGGCTGCGCTGCACGGCACGTGTTCCTAACCTCCTTATCTGGGGTCATCTGGCTGACATGAACAGACCTTATACAGGCAGCTGCGAGGTCTCTGAGCAAAAGAAGGGTGTCTGCTTAGAAATGAAGGGTTCTTGGGCACCTGGGTGGCTCAGTGGATTAAAACCTCTGCCTTCAGCTCAGGTCATGATCTCAGGGTCCTGGGATCAAGCCCCACATTGGGCTCTCTGCCCAGCAGGAAGCATGCTTCCCCTTCTTTCTCTGCCTGCCTCTGTGCCTACTTGTGATCTGTCAAATAAATAAAATCTTAAAAAAAAAAAAAAAAAGGAAAAAAAATGAAGGGCTCTCTGTTCAACTGAGCACACATTTCTAGTGAGTTAACGAATTCTATTCTTCATTCCTCAAAAGCCACAGCCCAAACATACCTTGTTGTCCTTGACTTGGGAGGAAATCTCTGTTTGGTGGGAGTCACTTGCATCTGAAAGTTGCACAGGGATTCAGTAAGAACAGGGAAAAAACATGCTACAGTCACAAATGACACATGTCACACGTGTGTGTTCTAAATCCCAAGAGCAAAAGCAGCAACATGTGGGGAAGTCAGCCCTTTCCTTCCTGGGCCAACGTCTGCTAAGCAGTACAGAAAAATAGACGATAAACCCTAGAAGCAACGTTGTCACGCCACTGGAGCCCCAATGGTTGTAAGAAAATTATGTTAGGGAAAAGGGACAGCGAACTGGTTCTCTAAATTCTTCCACACAGGGGCGCCTGGGTGGCTCTGCTGGTCAAGCATCTGCCTTCGGCTCAGGTCATGCTGTCCCAGGATCGAGCCCCGCATCGGGCTTCCCCGCTCAGTGGGGAGTCTGCTTCTCCCTCTACCCCTCTCCTGCTCACGCACTCACTCTCCTTTCTTGGTCTCTCTCTCAAATAAATAAAATCTTAAAAAATAAATAAATAAATTCTCCCACACAGTTTGATGCCTTCATGTGGCAGAAATAATGGCAGAAAAAAATAAAAATCTCACAACACACTATGGAATTGGTGTAGGGGGTGGGAGAGAGGAGAGATAGCAGCAGAGGAAATCTGGGAACACAGTCAGCACATAACAGGCAAGTGGCTCACCCAGGATTGCCGCTGCCTGCAGAGAACACTTTTCTGACCTCACTTGCGTGATGAGCTCTTGCACGTCGGGCAGGTCCTGTAACGATTCAGAAAACATGGACTCACGAGCCAGAGCCGGGTCAGACAAGTGCACCAAACTAACCCAAGCTGAGCGATCCCACCATTATTTTCACAAGATTTTAGACTTTATAAATGGTTTATCGTATTAAAAACAAACAAAAACAAAAACAAAAAACGCTAGCTTGGGGCATCTGGCTAGCTCCATCAATAAAGCGCGTGACTCTTACTCTCAGGGTCGCAAGGTCAAGCCCCATGGTGGGCATGGAGCATACTTAAAACAAAACAAGCACTTAAAGCTTACTTCAGACAGGAAAAGGGTGCCTTAGCCCAGCTAACAATGCCAGGAGACAGCAGCGAGGATAACGATATTAGCGAGCAGCGTATCATGGCTGCATGTACAATGGGCCCGATGCTTTCCGAGCAGTTCACGCAGCCACTAATTCCACTGTCATGATAATCCTGAATGAAGCCGTACTCTGCTTTATAGAGGAGGAGACTGAAGCACGAAGGGCCCCCAAGGCAGGCTGCAGTCTCTCACCTGGCAAAATCCAGAAAGATCTGAACCCTCCTGCCCTAAGCTCATTCGGTCAGACAGGGATCTGTACGCGCTTCTTCCTGACTCCTGGGATATCCATCCACACAGTCTCCCTCCACATGCCGGCGCCGAGGACACCCCAGCATTACGCTGCCACCGTGCTGGTCCCACACACCCTCGCCTACTCCTTCCCATCTGCACCTTCACTCGAGGACTCCTCTATCCGGCATGCAAGCCTATGGCTCGACAAAACCTTAAGCCGTCTGAGGGCAGAAGCCTGGTGTGTTCGTTGCCCTGGAACCCAGCGCTGCTCTGAGGGAACAAGCAAACGCCCAGAGAGCCGTGGCTCCTTCGCCGGCCTGACCAGGGCAATCCCAGCTCGCCTTTTCTAAACGGTCTCCACTAATAAATACGCGTGCCTGGATTCCGTGGGCCAGCTGGGGCGCGATCCCGACACCATCACAGCAGTCCGCAGCTTAAGAAGCCAGCGGTCATTCAACAAGCAGAACACTAAACCACCAGGCACTTCCGATCAGCAGGTAAGCTCTGAGGTACACCCAAAATGCCCCGGGGGAGGCGTGCTAAAATGCAGATTTTGACTCAGCAGGCCTGGAGTAGGGCCTCAGAGTCTGCATTTCTAGCAAGTTCCCAAATGCTGCTGGTGTACAGGTACACTTTGTGGAGAAAAGCTTCATCAGTGGTTCTCAACTCAGCTGCACAGCACAATCACTGAGGGGCTTTACAAAATCCCAGTGCGCACCCCAGACCCCGCAGGGATTAGAACCAGAATCTCGAGGGGGTGAGACTCAGTCATCTTTTAAAAATCCCAGGTGAGGGGCGCCTGGGTGGCTCAGTCAGTTAACTGCCTTTGGCTCAGGTCATGATCCCAGGGTCCTGGGATGGAGCCCCGCATCGGGCTCCCCACTCAACGGAGAGCCTGCTACCCCCTCTCCCTGCTGCTCTACCTATGCTCTTAATTTCTCTCTCAAATAAATAAATAAATACCTAAAAAAAAAAAAATCTTCCCAGGTAACTGTAACATGCAGCTGAATCTGAAAACAAAACTTCAGATTTATTTCAACCCAAGGAATGGCTTTCCTGCTTAGGACCCGCGTCCGATCGCAGGCCTGGAGCGCGGCAGGGAGTTACAGCACACAGCTCCCAGGCGCTCAGGGCCGCCCCCCCACCCGCAGCTGGCCAGGGAGGACGGCCTCACCACACAGCCTCCCTGGGCTTGGGGGCAAGGAGCAGCGGCGCACCTTTAAGCTGTTCCTGAAGGCCCCGGCGTCACAATTTACTTCGTTTGCGTACTTCAGGACTCGGTCATACAGGACAAGGGCTTCGCTCCACTTCTTCACCAGCACGTAGGACTGAGCAATGAAAAAACACCTGGCAGGGAAGGGAAAGAGCCAGAGTATTCTAGAATAACAATTACCCAAGATCGAGACTTTCCTTGAAGTTCAGGCTCAATTTTAGATCTGGAAACAGGCTTCTTAACCTCAGGATCGCTGCGGGGAAGACCCTGACATTCCCCATGACCCAAGTTACCAGGCGACCCTCCACTCTTCCCTGCACTGTGCATGTCCCATACGGTAACAGACCCTCTGTCTTCTACTTCCTTTCTAACTGCGGCTCCCAAAGGCACACGGTGGAGGCTGGAACAGGTACGGAGGAGGAACGCTGCCTGGCCCAAGTAGGAATCCCACCCACTGCCCACGCGTCCGGCCAGCTCGCTCATCCCCGCTCACTTCTTTTTCAAAAACCCAAGAATCCACTTCCTATTGGAAACTATTCCACTGGCGTCAACAGAGCCTCAGGGCCACTGGTCCTTGACAGGCCATGGGCCAGGAGGAAAGCTAACAAACGCGACGATGGGGCATGTTGGAGAGTCAGAGTGCTGGGGTGTGAGGGCCGAAAGGCGGGGGGATTACACACCCGGCTCTATTCTGCCCACACCCTTCTCTTGCTCCAGCCTACCTCCAACTTACAAATAACACAACTCATTTAAAAACAAAAACAAAAAACGGAGGGTTAGCTTTCTCCTAACTCAGTTCAGGTTCTACTCTGGTTCTGTCAAGGAACACCTTTTCCTATACTTGTTCCTTCTCCGCTGGGAGGAAGGAGGGAAGAGGAGGGAGATGACCTTTAACTTGTGCTCCCCAACCTCCCCCGCCCTATCCAAGGAGCAAATGAGGTACACTGGAAACTCGCAGCCAGTACCTTCAGCAAAGACATCCCCCGCACATGCTGGGCCGACCGTTCTGACCACAGGCAAGGTAACCATACAGCCAAGCCGACAACCCAGTCTTCTGGAGTCTGGCCCATGCTCCCAAGGCTTACACAGCCAGCGGGCAGCACAGGAGAGCCCCACGTGCATCATGGGACCTTACCTATAAGCCTTAAACACCAGCGTCTTGAGTCCTATCTCTTTCTGGAAGGCTCGGTCCTCCTCTAAGCCAGGAAGCTGGAGCAATTCCACCAGATTCTGCATGAGAGATGCAACAAGGAAACTCATGAAGAGCAGGCTGCAGGCTGGGTTTCTGACAGGAGACCTTGTAAACACACACACGGGCAAAACTCCCGAGCCGGAAATAACGGGAAGGTCCATGAGGAGCGGCTTGGCGGCAGCCACACCTGGTATCACCGCCACCCCCTCTCGGCATCTAAAAGCCTGTCTGTCCCTTCCGTCGCGGCTCACCCCTCACCTCCTTCCGAGATTTCTCAGACCAAGTCAGCTAGTGGGCATCTCCTGGTCTGATCTGTTAGGACTGGCTCTCCAGCTGGCATCTCCCTTAGAGGCCTGGATGGTGCGTGGACACGTCCCTCAATCTTACTCATGACCAACTCCCAGCCGGCCAAGACTGTGGCCTCAGGTCTCAGGAAGTCCCCCAGGAGAGAGGACCTTGCATGGGTGAAGCGCTCAGTGGACCCCGAGGTCGCTGGTCTCTATGTCTACGCATCAACACACCGAGGCTGAGCGAGAACCAGGCCTCTCCTCCAGAGCCACCAACAGCTGCTGCTGGTCCCAGCCCTTCGCTAGGCAGAGCTAGGTCATTCTGTGGCCAACACATGCAAAGGACAGGCTCCGGTGGCCCAGTCCTAGAGGGTCACCTGTAGAATGATGTCATAGAGCCGGATGAGGTCCTGGGGCCGTGGGGAGCGCTTGCTGTCATCTTCCGGCTGCTGCTGTAGTGCCTTCTGCAGCCCCTTGGCCATGTTCTCGTTCCGCCTGATGGCTGTTGACAGCTTGATGTAAGTCAGGTAGCTGGAATGTACCACACGTCAGCTCAGGTTATGCTCAGGGAAGCTGGCGTTCTGAGAAGAGCACTGGGCCACAAGCTGGGACTAACCTAGGGGAAGGGCGTGGGGGCGAGGGCGTGTCACTCAGCGGGCCATCTGACCTGGGCCTCAAGCTCAAGGGGGCCCTCAATTTTGGCAATTCGCTGGCAGGTCTGCAGGGGGCCGGGATGACACCTTATGACGAAATCTTCAGTTTGAATTATATCCTCTGTTTCTGTCTTAAAGAGCCACAAAGCTACTGACTTCAGAGGTCACGGTTAGTCCTTGAGATGATCTATGGATGGCAAGCCGTTCCTGGAACAAGGATGAGTTAACTGCCTGGCCCACATTACAAGATACTGCGTTCACACAACAGCTGCTCCTACTCATCCGATGACCTTCTCTTCTCAGAAGACACTAAGGAATGGGTTTCTTTGGAGGGTTCTGCGTACCGAGCACCTGCACATACCGGAGACTATGCCTGCTTATTTTAACTGTACCACCTGGAAAATCTCTTTTAATATCTGGGGACAAGAATACAGTAACTGAAAAGTCTGTTTAAAAAGCATTTGTGGGTGGAGGGGTAGTATTTAGGGCTCTAGATCTCCATCCTTCTCTGGTAGAAGAGTAGAGGCACCCTTGGGAGAAGACACAGCCTGGGGACAGCTATACATGCATAGTTGAGGTCAGGGCTCCACAGTGAACGCCAGGGATTAAGAGACTGTCAAGTCCTAGGTGCTGGCCCCCTAGCCTTCTCCTACTCGGCTTCTAGAACAAGAGCTGCTGGTACATTCTGGGGATCTGACTTGCCCACAAAAGGGCCCTCCGAGATTCTGGAGTCAGGTTCCTGGGTAGAAGGGGAGAAGAACACCACCCCCAGTGAAGCCCACAGCCGATGAGCTCCGCCCACAAATGCAGAGTTCCCGCCACACAAGCCATATGCTTTAACAGGAGATGTCGAAGAATCACCAGTTAAAAAAACATCTAACAAGACAGAAGAGACCAAAATCGGGGGTGGGGGTGGGGGGGAAAGCAACTTGGAAGAATCAGACTTTTCAAGAAGAAAATTTCAGAAAACTATTATTAACCTCAGAGAGGGAAGACTTTCTGGTCATAAGCTTAGAATAAGAAACTTTTACAAAATCAATACTTAGGCGTGACTGGGTTGTTCAGTCGGTTAAGTGTCTGCCTTCGGGTCAGGTCATGATCCCAGGGTGCTGGGATCCAGCCCTGCGTCAAGCTCCCTGCTCAGTGGGGGCTCTGCTTCTCCCTCTGCCCCTCTACCCATCCCTGTCTACATACTCTCTAATAAATAAAATCTTAGAAAGAAAACCAATATTCAAAGGACACGCACAAGCCCTCAGAAATTAAAACGGTGCATGAAATGAAAAGGCCTATAAGGAAGTCAGCTGGGAGGTCGGGAAGAGTCAGGGCGGGGAGTGGGCGCAGAGCAGGAGCGAGGGCTGTCCTGGGAAGGGGTACAAAATACCTAAATCCAAAAATCAGTAAGCAGGAACACACACACATTATTTGGACACAAAGGTAAATACCAGGAAAATTTGTTTAAAGAATTAAAAGTGGCTGCTTTGGAAAAATGGGAGAGAAAGGTCAGGAGATGGGTTTTCCTGAAGCTCTTCAGAAAAAGGAGATTCTCCAAATATTATTTAGAGCAGTAGAGGAATGTAGATGCCTCTTCGGAAGTTTTATTAAAATACAAGAGCGACCTGATTCCTGCTGTCAAACTGTCAAAGCTGGGCTCCAGTTCCTTTTTTTTTTAAGATTTTTAAAATTTACTTATTTGACAGAGAGAGAGCGAGAGCTGAGTACAAGCGCAAAAGCAGGCAGAGTAGCAGGCAGGGGGAGAGGGAGAAGCAGGCTCCCCATTGAGTAGACAGCCTGATGCGGGGCTCAATCCCAGGACCCCGGGATGGTGACCTGAGCCGAAGGCAGGTAATTTAACTGACTGACCCCTCAGGCACCCCTGGGCTCCAACTCCTAGCTGAAACCCACGATCCTGATTCCAGCTAGATGTGAAGGTGGGAAGATGAATCCAAGGGTATGGGGGCATCACAATTTGAAGGTTTTCTGAGCCCTGTTAAAGTCTCAGGGTCTTTTCAAGGTTAGGAAGTTGGATCAACTCCTGATTCTGACTCTGTGGCTGTTAACTATAAACACGTCCCTTACCCTCCTGGGCCTCTGCTTTCTCACAGGACTGCTGAATACTACAGAGCAAACGGTCATTGTTGCTCAATACCCCTCGATACCTCTGGCACTCCATTTGACATTTGCTAATACTGAATTCCCTAATGTAGATCAAGGAGATCAAGGTACAGGGAGGTGTTTTTACCAAAAAGGGAGGGGTTAGGGGAACAGCTGAAAATAGTGCCAGGTTCATGAAAAAAAGTTACAACCAGTAAGTAAGCAATGAAGACTTCAAGGTCACATGGGGTAGAGAATCTAATGAGAAGTGTAGTTTTCCCAGGTCATTTGATCCTTCTCCCCACAAAGTCCCAAAACTGTCACTCTTCCTTCCCTCCCCTCTTCAGGGTGAACAGAATGATCCACACCTCTAAAACAAAAGTAAACTTGACAAGGTGATTTAAAAATGTGTATGAAAGAGCAAAGGGACAGAAAGAGTTCAGCTGTGCCTGAGGAAAAACCTGCTGGGGGATGAGCTCCACCAGCCACCGGGACTCGAGGCATAGGCATTCGCTGTGCTGGTGCCAGTACAAAAGGTGGATCAGCAGAGCAGAAGAGCATCCAGAAAAGAGCGCGTGAGGAGAAAACGGGCCGCGTGCCGGATGGAGCCGGCGGACAGGCTGGTGTGTCCGTCAACTGCCCTGGAGCCATCCACAGCCTCGTGGAAAAAAGGTGAAGCAGATCCTTATACCACGCTCCAAAACAAACTCCAGATAGAATCAAACTGGAGTCGAAACAGAATTTAAATGAAGAAGAGACGAAAGAAAACATCTGGAACACAGAGGAGAGTAACTTTCGGAGCCCGGCACAGGGCGGCAGTTACCTCTAGGAAGAGAAAGAGGAACCACCAGTGTGGGGCCACAGAGGGCGTCAAAGTCACCAGCTGCATTCTCACTCTTAATGTACAAAATTTAAAATTACGTGTATAATAACATGCAAATGCAATAAACACAGTAACATACAAATAACATACAAACACGTACTCCTGTACGATAAAACATACATATGTACATTAGCATTTGCTATACAATAAATCAGAAATTAAAACTATGCTAACGTTATACACACTCTTTCATTCGAAGGTTCTATTTTACTACAGTGTTAAAAATTTAAAAATTAAAAGCCTTACCTGTGCAGGTACTGAAGATTAGATACCTTCCCCGACTCCCCTTCAAGGGTATAATCTCTCTGTTTCTGTGGAAAGCAATAAAGGCAGAGATAAAACAGATGATCCTATCCTTGGCTCTGACCACCTCATGCCATGGTGTGGTCCCCAAAGTGCCCAGGAACACAGGCACAGGCTCTAGTAAATGACGGGTCCTGAAATATCAAAGATCTCCTGGGCATATTCTAGAACAAGGCCACTCATTTGTCACCGGCATCTAAAAACTGGACTTAAGCAGGAGAGTTCAGAGTAATGGCCAGTCAGGCTCCCTGTGCACTGCTCCCATGTTCAGACCCAAAGCATGAAGGCCAGAAAGTCCAGGTCCGTGACACCATTTTGGGGTTTGTGCCTTAGACCTACATTCCGAGATCCAACCCCTCAGGCTGTCAGCTCAGCCTTCTGTGGCTGGCCGAACAATGGCTCTCAAAGATGCACAGGTCCTAATTCCAGGCCCCGTGAAGGTGTTACCTCACACGGAAGAGATGGGACGAAGTTAAGGATCTCTTCATTAGCCTGGATTATCCAGGTGGGATCAGTATAATAACAGGTTTCTTCTAAGAGGGAGACAGCAGGGCCGGTGACAGAGAAAAGGCATGGGGCCTGAAGCAGAGGTCGGAGAGGAGTGACGGCTAAGCTGCTGACTCCGAACACGGAGAAGGGGCCACAGGGCAAGAAGTACAGGTGGCCTCCAGAAGTTGGAAAACGCATTCTCTGGAATGCTAGAAATGGACTCCTCCCTTAGGGCTTCCAAAGGAAGGGCACCGGGGTAGTTGTGTTGACCAAGCATCTGACTCTTCGTTTTGGCTCAGGTCCTGATTGCAGGGCTGTGGGGTCCAGCCGCGAGTCAGGCTCCACGCTTAGCACGGAGTCTGCTTGAGATTCCTTCCCCCTCCCTGCACCCCCAACCATGCCTAAAATAAGTAAAATCGTAAAAAAGACAAAAACCAAAAAACCCTTCCAAAGGAATGCAGCCCTATGAACCTTTTTAGATTAACAACCACCCACAGCTGTGAGAGAAGAGATGCGTGTTATTTTAAGCCACCACGTTTGTGGTAATGTTCTAGCAGCCACCAGAGAAACCTCGACACCTTGATATCACCATCTTCATTACACTCTGTGAGGTGACCCTGCAACCGCTGCTGAGTTCAAGGTGGGTGATGGAGGGCAGGGCTCGTACATACCTGTTATGTGGGTGAAGGGAGGTGAAATATACAAAGGCAGCTTGACAGGAAAAGGAAATGGGACTACAGCTTACCAAACACTTAGTGAACGTTTTCTTTTTTTTTTTTTTTTTTTTTTTTTTTTTTTTTTTAAAGATTTTATTTATTTATTTGACAGAGAGAGATCACAAGTAGAGAGGCAGGCAGAGAGAGGGAGGGAAGCAGGCTCCCTGCTGAGCAGAGAGCCCGATGTGGGACTCGATCCCAGGACCCTGAGATCATGACCTGAGCCGAAGGCAGCGGCTTAAACCACTGAGCCACCCAGGCGCCCCAGTGAACGTTTTCTACTCAAAGCACCAGGGACAGATGCTCAACTATACAGCTGTTTTTAATACGCTTATAATTGTGAGGGGAAAAAAAAAAAAAAAACAAAACCCAGAAAAATAAATATGAAACAATATACAAAATGTTAAAAAGCAATTCTTGATTAACTACCGAACAAAAATTAACAGCCACAAGTACCAGATATTTAGAACATGGGGAGCTGCTGGGCTAGGATGGCGCTGGCAGGCTTCTCAGAGATGAACTATGAGCTGGACACTGGACACCAGACAGCGTCTGGACAGGTGACGAGGGAGACAAAGGACAAGTCAGGTGTGAGGAGGGAAGAGGAGAACAGTGGAGGAGTGCACTGGGGTGGGAAAGGCACAGTGACAAGATGGTGAGTACAGCAGCCTGAGCCGGAGGACCCAGCGGGGAGCAGGAAAGTATGATCTGGAAACAGATACCAGTTCACAGAGTTGGAACTGCACTTGCTAAATCAATGGGCTCTTGAGCAGGGTGTACACAAGCCAAAGAGTGTGGTGTACAAGGAAAATTAGAGCTGCTGCTTTTTTTTGAAGATTTTATTTATTTATTTGACAGAGAGAGAGAGAGAGATCACAAGTAGGCAGGGAGAGAGAGTGGGGGAAGCAGGCTCCCTGCCGAGCAGAGAGCACGATTCAGGGCTCGATCCCAGGACCCTGAGACCGTGACCTGAGCTGAAGGCAGAGGCTTAACCTGCAGAGCCACCCAGGTGCCCTGAAAATTAGAACTTCTATTTTTCTCATTTCTTACAAATAAACACATCAGGAATACAGGCTCAATTTTACTTATGGGCTGCATTATCAGGAAGGTTTGGAGCCCCCTGCTCTAGACCTGGGAGATGGGATCTAGAAAGGTCCCATGTTTGCTGCTGGCAGGGAAGACCTGGAGAACTGAACCCAGACCAAGATGGGAAAAGCTGTCAGACCTCTGTGGCAGTCCAGGAATAGGACAAAAGACTAGTCAGAAACAGGGCAGGGGTGAGGGATGGAAAAATGGAGAGAAGTCAAAGGGAGAGCTAGTAAGGTTTTGGTGATAGGGAAGAAAGAGACAAAGACAGTCCTGAGGTTTTCAGCCTAGATGCCTAATGAATCATAGGGACATCAGAAAAAGGGAGCACTAGAAAAATCCACCTGGAGCCATGAATTTGCGACTAAAGGCTTAACAAGTAATAAATGAACCCATTAGGAAGAACAGGATGGAGAGAAAATTCCTCAACCCGATAGAGTTCAGAGGCTTCTGTCGTTTGTCAGCCCATCACCAAATCGAAAACTACTGTGGCTAAGAGTCTGTGCACTCAAGACCACTGCCCGCCCATCCCCCCATCCCCACCCGAACAAGACACACAGACTGAGAGGACCTCAGCCCGGAGCAGGAGCCAGTGGCCCAGCTGACAGTCCCACCTGATCCGGCTTGAGCTCTTCCCGAACGGCTTGGATGGCGTCCCGACACTCACTGAGCATGGATTCAAACAGACGCTCCTTGGTTTCTTCACTTTCAGCCTAAACAAAGGCAGTAAAAAAAGTTTTCTTCTGAATAAGGCACAGTAGTCCAAAGGGAGGAGGGCATAACCATGCCGTGAATCCCCCCATTATACACACACACACACACATCCAGCCTGGATACCCCCAAGGAGAGATCGTTTCGATTGTCACTAGTCTCCACCACATTAAGACTTTTCTTACAGTCTTATTTGTTATTCATATGGAAACGGAATGGTACACGTGTACACACACACACACAAAGTGAATGCACTGAAAAGATCTGCGTAACTGATCTGAAACAACCAAACAACAGATGCTTTACATTCTTTCCCATCACAGAACTTTCTACTTCTTTCCTCCAGCAATTCCGCCTCTGCTCAGGACCTGTCCCTGAAGTCCCTGAAACGCCACACTGGAGAACAAATGATCCCCAGCTCTGCTGTGTGCCAGCAGGGATACCCGCATGAACGTAACCCCAAAGACTTGCAGATCTTGGGTTTCTCTTAGGTCCAAGCAAGTGAGGAATGTCACTAACCAACACCAAGTCAAACATTTATTTCTCCTAAGGATCACAGGAAGATCCCTTCTCCACGGAAACCGTGCACTTGGGATAGTCCCTGTGGCTATGCTGAGGTTGACAGGCACTCCACTTGACAGTCTTTGCGCAAGTTCAAGGGCGTTGCCCCTCTGCTGGCCTGCTGGGATAAGGGAAAAGTGATTCATTGACAGAGCACCTGCCAAACCACATTACCACTCTAAAGAATCCGACTGAGCCGGTAGGAGTGGTCAGAGGCAGAAAGGAGACGAACTTGTGTTGCCGGCAGACCCACTGTAGCATGAAAACATCAGCACTCCATTATTATATTCACTTTCCACGGAAACATCCAAACTAATCTCTTGACATTCAACTGACCTCTAAGACAGCCCAAAAGAAAACCCATTACGGACCACTCCTTTAGGAGGCTGGTAGAGGCTTAAAGAAAAACCTTTTCTTCTCTTAAGAACGCTAACATTTTTCCTAGTTTACAGTGTAGGGGGAAAAAAAACTTCCTTGTAAGTTATGCAATCTAACTCAAACATACTTTTCTACTTATACTGCCTTTCCTGTTGCTCGGTAACTTAGGAAAACGTCAGGGGCGCAGTCATTCTATAAATCTCTCAAGGCAAACACAGCCACTACTAATGTACTGAAACCTAAACAGCACTGTCCAACAGAACTTTCTGTGACGGGGTGCCTGCCTGCCTCAATCCAGGGACACATGTGACTCTCCATTTCCAGGCTGTGAGTTCGAGCCCTGTGCTAGATATAATTACTTAAAAATAAAATCTTTATTTGGAAAAAAAAAAAAAAAAAGAACCTTCTGTGCTAATGGAAACACTCTCTCGCTGTCCTGTCCTGCACAGCAGTCTTCAACCACATGTGGCTACTAAGCACTTGAAATTTTCATTAATTTAAGCATAAATAGCCAGAGATGTTCAAGTCTCTCATGTACTCAACAGCACAGAGAAACACTTCACACAAAACACTGCTAAGGAGCACGTCAAGTTAGCAAGACTCTTTGTAATAACAGAATCAAACCTGTTGGCCAAATGTCTGAAGGACAAATCCTATGGACCGGGGCAGTCACGGAACAGCTAACAACCGGAATTGGATCTGTGAGCAGACTCAGCAGCAGGTGTGCGCACGGGGGCACGGGCACATACACGTGTGCGCACACACACACGCACGGGGGCACAGGCACGCATGCACGCACAGGCACACACACGCACGCGCAAACACACACACACACACACAGAGCCACACTGTTAGCAGGCAGTTCTGATATCTGGCAAATATGCCACCAACACCATTTCAAGAAGGGAGTGGTTCGACGTTTGGGGCAATGGGTATATAAGGTAACAGAAGAGTGAACTTCATTTCGCCAGCTACCCACGATTTGTCTGCTTTCCTGTAGAGAAAATGCAGCTCAAATTAAAAAACAAACTGGAATGATGCAAAATGCTAACTCTCTTTACTGCCATGTATTATGCTCGCTCCCTCGGAATAAGGACACCTCTGCATCAAGGGGCAGAAGCTTTCCCGGGGCTCCCACAGAAGTCTTGAGTTCCACCGGGAACCTCACAGAAGACTGAGCCACACTGCAGGTAAAAGCCCATCGGAAGGGGAGAGCTTCAGTCACTTGGGTTTTTTGCCATCCACACTGCCAGTGACTCAGAGGTCACTAGGACCTGCAGCAGAGCTTCTCAGGGTTCTCCCTGGGTTGGGCACAATGTCTCCGAACAGGAAGCCTGAAAAGTACTTTGCTACTTTCACTCGTATTCACATACCTATCTTGGAGGCTAAAACCATCCTGAAAAGGCAGCAAAAAGGAACGCGGCTCCACATGCAGAGGCAGGACTCCGCAGCATCTACATGCAGACCTCCCAAGTCAGCCCCGGAGCCAACAAGAACGGGCTCCCAAACGCACAAGGAAAACTCCCCGCACAGGAATTTGTGGTCTGCCCGCACCTTTTCCCAGGTGTGCCTGTGAGACAGAGAAATCTTCAGCCCAGAACTAATGTGTTACTTGGACGGACCTAATAATTAAAAACAAATCCTAGATCCGTTCTTGTGAAACTTGGAACACCCCAGGATGTGCTTTTCCACAGCCTTAAGATGTGTCTCAAGGACCGGTACAGAGGAAAACCAGCGGCCGTGGGTCCTGAGGCACAGAGACCCCTGCCTTTCAGAAGTTTCTGGTCTCCTGATCAGAGACCAGAAATTTTGCAACTGGATTTGAAGATTGTTTTCACTTGTCTACAAAGCCTGCTGGAAGGTGGCGGTGTGACTAAGAGACAGACAGGGCGAGTCTGACCACATTCTCCACCACACCCATAGGAGAACCAAGGGAATGGGAACCAAGCCTTCCCAGGCCCCTAAGTTCCAGGAAACAACACATGGAAATCTGGTAAAGGAGAATACAAACCTCACTTAAGAACAGCTTTTTTGTTTGTGTTTGTTTTTGTTTTATAGAGAAGGACAGACGGTCTCCCTTTCACTCACACATTAAAGGATTACCACGACCCAAGGAGAAGACTCCTCAAACCCGCCATTCCTCTGAAAGCTCTGCCGGACAACATCCCACAGCGCTGCCACCAGCGACAAGGCAGGTAGAGTCAAGCATTAATAGAGCAAAACAGAAACAAATTATCAAGTAAAGCAATTATTCAGCCCACAAAGACGTAACACCTGGCTCAGGAGACCAGAAATTTTGCAACTGGATTTTGGAAGCTGATTAAATCCCTGCTGCAGTCTTCAGTCTAACACTTTATCTCCTTGAATTATTTCTTCCTTCTATGCTTTTCAGTAAACTGCTGTTCTAGTATTTAAATGTCATGAAACCTCTACAAGCAAGCATAATCTCCAGTCCCTAGAGGGGCGCAGCACCATCACCAGCCAGTTGAAGGAACATGAAGGGGCGCCTGGCCAGGTCAGTCAGCGGACCATGCGACTCGATCTCTTCTTGGCTGTGGGTTTGAACCCCATGTTGGGTGTAGAGACGACTTCAAAATAAAATCTTGAGCACCTGGGTGGCTCAGTGGGTTAAAGCCTCTGTCTTCAGCTCAGGTCAGATCTCAGGATCCTGGGATCGGGTCCCGCATCGGGCTCTCTGCTCAGTGGGGAGCCTGCTACCCCCTATTTCTCTGCCTGCCTCTCTGCCTACTTGTGATCTCTCTCTCTCTCTCTCTGTCAAATAAATAAATAATCTTAAAAAAAATAAAAAATTAAAAAAAAAATAAAATCTTTAAGAAAAAGAAAAAGAAACACTGAAACTCAGATTCCCCCATCTCCAAGGCACAGCTCCTGGTTCCTAGGGTAAGGAACAGCTCCAGATAACGAGAATGGGCAAGGTGGAAAAGTCCTGTGTGACATCCGGCCAAATAATCCGGTAGCGGCACCAAGGGGGGGGGGGGGGGGACATGGTTCTCCTGGGATTACCCTCCAATGGCCAAAGTGCATTTTCCCTAGTTAATAACCCACAGCTGATTCAATTCAACAGACGACCAGCTACGGTGCTGGACCTCACATCTAAGGATTTAAGTGAACTTTATTTCATCCTGTACTTGAATTATTTTATTTACCGGTTAAATTTGCTGTATGTGTGTACAGACAGTGGGCACTGAACTATTTTAATGTTAAAACCTTGCTGGGATTCCCTGAGACGGACACTGACACACATTTTGTTTGATCTACATCTTCTCCATCTACCACATTATTTAAAGACCTCTGACACTCAGAAGTGACCCTGATGCACCAAAAGATCCTGAACAACCAGAGACCACGGAGGGGTTAACACATCCCACAACACTGAAATGATTAAGAAAATATTATAAACTTTATGTCAATAAATTCAACAAGGTACATGAAATTAATAAACGCCTTTTAAAAATAAGACGCGGGGGGCGCCTGGGTGGCTCAGTGGGTTAAGCCTCTGCCTTTAGCTCAGGTCATGATCTCAGGGTCCTTGGATCGACCGCCGAGTTGGGCTCTCTGCTCAGCAGGGAGTTTGCTTCCCCCTCTCTCTGCCTGCCTCTCTGCCTGCTTGTGATCTCTCTCGCTGTGTCAAATAAATAAATAAGATCTTAAAAAAAAAAAGATAAACTGGGGTGCCTGGGTGGCTCAGTTGTTAAGTGTCTGCCTTTGGCTCAGGTCATGGTCCCAGGGTCCTCGGATAGAGCCCCAGATCAGCTCCCTACTTGGCAGAAAACCTGCTTCTCCCTCTCCCTCTGCCTGCTGCTCCCCCTGCTTGTGCTCTGTCAAGTAAATAAATAAATAAAATAATAAAAATAATCTTTAAAAAAATATATTTATTTGACAGAGAGAGAGATCGCAAGCAGGCAGAGAGGCAGGCAGAGAGCAGGGAGGAAGCAAGCTCCCTGCTGAGCAGAGAGCACGATACAGGGCTCAATCCCAGGACCCTGGGATCGTGACCTGAGCCAAAGGCAGAGGCTTAACCCACTGAGCCACCCAGGTGCCCCAATAAAAATAATCTTTAAAAAATAAAATGAAATAAACTTTTAAATTAAAAAAAAAAAAAAACTCATCCAAATGACACAAAATGAAACAGAAAATCTGAGTAGCTCTTTATCTCATAAAGGAATATTTGTTTAAAACAAGCAAAAACAAATTTTAAAAACCTTCCCGTAAATACCAAATCATTGTTATACACCTGAAACTAATGTTTTATGTCAATTATATCCCCCCTGCCCCAAAAAACACAAAAAATCCTTCCTACAAAGAAAACTCTAGGCCCAATAGCTTCACTGGTGAATTACAACAAACAGTTGAGAAAGAAAAAAATACTGGGATTACATAAACTCTTTCAAAAACTAGAGAAGGAAGGAAAATATCTAAACTTGTTTTATGAGATATATGTAGCCCTGATATCAAACCCTGAAAAAAGACATTATAAAACAATGATAAGCCACTTCCTCATGCATATGGATGCAAAATTCTTAAATCTCAGCAAAATTCAAAATTCAAAATCTAGCAATGTATAAAAAGTACAATATACCATAACCAAGTGGGGTTGCCTCAGACATATAAGACTGATTTAACACTGAAAAGTAATCAATGTAATTCACTATGATAACAGCCGTCAAATATTCCTCCCTCTTCAGCCTTTACTCTCAAGTTGAAAGATGGGAAACTGTCCTCATTACGGCTCCTTCTAAGCCTCTGCTTTCTTACAACCTTCACACACTCCACCGTATCCTGTGCAACAGCAATTAAACACCTGCCACTATTCCTGCTTGCCAAAGCCTTCTAATTTTCTTTCATCTCTTCACAAATATCTGATAAATACCTAAGATTTGTAGAGCTATTCAAAGCATGGTCCTGGGACCAGCAGAATTAGCATCATTTGGTAGCTTATAAGAGAAGCAAATTCTTGGGCCCCAAAGCACATATACTAAATCAAAATCTCTGGAGAGGTTGGGCCTTGAGTATTTTTTTAAAATTATAATTGGGGCACCGGGGTGGCTCAGTGGGTTAAGCCTCTGCCTTCCGCTCAGGCCATGATCTTGGGGTCCTGGGATCAAGCCCCGCATCGGGCTCTCGGCTCAGCAGGGAGCCTGCCTCCTCCTCTCTCTCTGCCTACTTGTGATCTCTGTCAAATAAATAAATAAAATCTTTTAAAAAATTACTTTAATATTCTTTTTTTTTTTAAGATTTTATTTATTTATTTGACAGAGAGAGATCACAAGTAGGCAGAGAGGCAGGCAGAGGGAAAGAGAGGAGGAAGCGGGCTCCCCGCTGAGCAGAGAGCTCAATGCGGTGCTTGATCCCAGGACCCCAAGATCATGACCTGAGCGGAAGGCAGAGGCTTAACCCTCTGAGCCACCCAGGTGCCCCTAAAAAAATTATAATTTTTTTCATCAGTGTACTCTTTTCCCATCCCACCCACCCACTTCCCCTGTGGTATATCCTAGATTCTATAAATCATAATCTGTCATATAGTATATTCTTATAATAAAGAACATCAGGGGAAAGAAAACATTAAGGAAATCATATAGAAAATACATTCACAGCACTGTATTATTATTTATCTAAAGAAAATCAACCTGTAAGTGGACCGGCAGAGTTCAAACCTGTGCTGTTTAAGAATCAACTGTATTTTTTTTTAATCTATTCAATGTTGGAGTAACACTGCTGTTTTGTTTAAGTAGGCTCCATGCCCAATGTGGGATTTGAGTTCATGACCCTGAGATCAAGAGTTGCACAAGCCACTAAGACAGCCAGGTACCACAACACTGCTGTTCTTTTCTTGTCACTACTACCAAAATTTTGGCCAAACTCAAACTGCTTTAGAAGGAGCAGCTACAGGGTACCTGGGTGGCTCAGTTGGTTGGGCATCCAACTCTTGGTTTTGTATCAGGTCATGATCTCAGGGTTCAGGGTCCTAACATTAAGCCCCAGTGTCGGGCTCCTCACTAAGTGGGGAGTTGGCCTGAGAGTCTCTCTCCCTCGCCCTCTGCCTCTCCCCACGCAAAGAGCATGCTCACTCTCTTTATTAAATAAATATTAAAAAAAAAGAGAGAGCGAGCGAGCACAAAAATGACCTAAAGACCCAGAAGTCAAGCCCTCAAGAATGCAAACACTCGAATTTGAGGCTAACACTCGAATTTGAGAGTAACCCTTTTAAAAAACGTACACAAAGCTCAACTAGTCATCACGTTATTGAAATGATCTTCAATTTTAAAAGCAATGACTGTACATGCAGTTGTAAAATGCTTTTACTTCATCTAAGTTAGCTCAAACTGATTTTACGAATAAGGCAAAGAGATCTCCTTCATGTGGGTTTTTATTTTCTAATTATGCATACAAAGCAGAAGAAAGATAAATTCAAATAAAATACCACATGGGAAACTCTCCTACCCCCACTAAAGTACTGAATTGGAGAGGATTCCCTGCCAAGGACTATTTGTTTCAATTAATGTTCTGCTCATTCAGTCTTTCCCAGGGGCCCGGGACTCCGCCTGTGTACTGTGTACTGTATTAAATAAGATTGCATTCGCTACTCACCAAAGCCAAGTAAAATGATCCTGCTACCAGCCTTCCTGATATGTGGCAAAGTTCAAGAACATGACCATGGGAGTCAAAAGGGCCTGGTTTCCAGGCAAGCACTCCCTTCTATCAGATGTGTATGGCTGTGGACAAGTTACACGGTCTCTTTCACACGTTTTCCCACCTGTACGATGAGAGTTATCACCCACACCGTAGAATTAAAAAGGTACAAAACTGAAAGAACAGCATATCCGGGACATTAAGGAGGACTATTACCCTTCACTGCTCATCTCTGTGGTGTAGGTGACCACTGGTTTTTAAATTTTGTGAACTAATACATAAGACCACGGAAAATCCTTACAACATGCAAAGAAAAACAGAGTTCAAAAGCAGATCGCAATGATTTCAACAAATAAAAAAATACATAACATCGCTTATGAACATGAGAAAGACTAAAAGGAAATCCAGTGTTGTCCTTATCAGCACAAGGCAACAACCATGAAGGTATATGAGAAGTGGGACTTCAAAACATTTACCTTTTCTCTAAACTTTAAGCTAAATAACTTCTTAAAATTATTAATTTTAATTTTTAAATTTTTTATTAATTTTTAATTAATTTGCAATGCTAGCTTTCCTTGTCCTTTATCTCATATACATTTGTGCGCCCATTCCTAAGGAGCCTCCCCCCATTTATATCTGCCCCCTGGGCTTCCCCCAACCCCAACCACAGCCAGAACTCCTGTCCCACTGTCACTGATAGCAGCTCTTCTCTTCCAGAACATACCACGATGAAACGAAAGAATTAACCCAACCACATAAGCTCAGGGGCTGCTACGAGAATCGCAGTCCAGAAGAGACACTGCCATACACCAGTGCCAGTGAGAAGCTCTCCAGGAAAGCTTCTCGGTCTTCTAAAGAACAAATCAACTTACTAGTACTGCTCTCGTCTTCTGCTCTTAAAGCAAACTGAAGAGAAATGAAAAGAGCAGTACACAACCTAGACAGAGGCACAAAATTCTCCCACTGTTGAAAGCTGTCCTCGGGGCACCTGTGTGGCTAAGTGGGTTGACCCGCTGCCTTTGGCTCAGGTCATGATCTCAGGGCCCTGGGATCGAGCCCCATATCGGGCTCTCTGCTCAGCGGGGAGCTGCTTCCCCCTCTCTCTCTGCCTGCCTCTCTGCCTACTTGTGATTTCTCTTTCTATCAAATAAATAAATAAACTCTTTAAAAAAAAAAAAAAAAGAAACAAAGAAAGAAAGCTGTCCTCAACCCAGAGCAGCTACTTCGGAACAAGTCACTGTAAAGTTTGGACGCTCAGAACAACTCAGGAACGCAGCTAACAAAGCACTCCCACGCACAAATTACTCAGGCTGCAATGGCTTACGGCGAGGTAGCAGCAAACACCCCAGGGCAGGCTGCGGACACGCTCAGCAGTTGGGTGTTTAGATGCTCTTCATCTCGTGGAGGAAGCAAGACAAGAAGGGCCTTCATCACTGTCTACTGTGTACAAACCGAGATCACCGGGATCTCTGATCGTATAGAACTTACTCAGTTATTCAGACCCATGAACAGGTAACAATTATATCCGCAAGCAACACCCGCTTTGCATGAACGTGGCGTAAATGCCACATGTAGAACGAGATATTCTGGCTTAGTCAGGCTCTCCTGAAAAGGCTCAGGAATGAGAGGGGCCCCTTCAGGGACAGAAGGCTAGGACAAGAGGTCAGATGGACACCACAGTGAGGTTGCTACACCACCTGCTGGGCCGGACAGGTCCCCTCACATTGAGCCCGCCTCTCACCACTCCCATGTCCACATCCACGTCCATGTTCGTGTCCAGGACTGCCGCTGCCAATTTCCTGGCCCTCTCAACACAAGATCTCTTCTACGAGCTCAGCTTTTACAATAATTTGGTGACCAAATCCCAAACAGCAGTAAGACATATTTTTGTTTTGTGAGAAATGCACACCCATCTACGTCGTAAACACACGAGGACAACTTCAGACACACGCAGAGAGAGAACCGGCAGCTGCTCCTCACCTGTGCTATGGCTGCTTCATTATCGGCCAATCCCAGTAAAAAGATCCTCACTTTGTCTATCTTCACTGGAACGGTTCTCCCTCTCCATTCCACCTCACTCATGGTGGCTGCCTGTTTGGCCCGAGTCTGAGTGATCAATGCCTGGAAAGTAATTTTCAAAAGTCAAAACTTTAATTGCTGGTGGTAAAAGGAACAAAGAACTATTAGTTCTCTTTTTTGTAACTAATATATCACGCCTTATAAAGTAATATGTAAATTGTATTTATGTTCCTCTTTAGTATCATCTATCTTAACTTATAGAAACCTAAACATTAAAATGACTAAACAAAAGGTTAAAAAGAGCCAACCTGGGGCACCTGGGTGGCGCAGTGATCTCTCTCTCTCTGTCAAATAAATACATAAAATCTTTTTTTTTTTTTTTAAAGACTTTACGTATTTATTTGACAGAGAGATCACAGGCAGGCAGAGAGGCAGGCAGAGAGAGAGGGGGAAGTAGGCTCGCCGCTGAGCAGAGAGCCCGAAGCGGGGCTCGATCCCAGGACCCTGGGATCGTGACCTGAGCCAAAGGCAGAGGCTTTAACCCACTGAGCCACCCAGGCACCCCAATACATAAAATCTTTAAAAAAAAAATAAAAATAAAATAAAAAATAAAAAGAGCCAACCCTGGGGTGCCTGGCTGGCTCAGTTGGCAGACCATGTGACGCTTGGCCTCAGGGCAGTGAGTTCAAGCCCCAAGTTGGATGTGGAGCCACTTAAAACAATAATAAAAAATATTTTAAAACCGTAAAAAAAAAATTAAAAAGACCAACACTAGGGGCACTTGGGTGGCTCAGTTGGTTAAGCGACGGCCTTTGGCTCAGGTCAAGATCCTGGAGTCCCAGGATCGAGTCCCATGTCAGACTCCCCGCTCAGCGGGAGGTCTGCTTTTCCCTCTGACCTTCCCCCTTTCACGTTCTCTCTCTCTCTCTCAAATACATAAATAAAAATTAAAAAAAAAAAAAAAAAAAAAAAAGAGCAACGCTAAGTCTTGGTAAGGGTGAAGGAGAAAAATCTATCTATATGCGCTGTAAGCAAAAACGCAAACTTATCAGAAACTTACTTAAAGATATCTGTCAGTATGAATCAAAAGCTTCCAAAATATTCAATCCCACGTTTAGGAATGTATTCTAAGAAAATAACTAAGAATGTGTACAAAAACATGGGTCTTCACTGTAATATGACTTATCACTTCAGCAACAATAGTGAAGTGCTCATGTGACTTGACTTCGGTACAATGTAGTACCATGTGGCTACCAAAACAGTGTAGAAATACTTACTAAAGTGGAAAAAAACAATTGAGACATTGTATTTAAAAAGCGCATTACATTACTAAGCAGTGTATGTGGAGATCCCATTTAAAAAACACGAGCCTTTTGGGGCGCCTGGGTGGCTCAGTGGGTTAAGCCGCTACCTTCAGCTCGGGTCATGATCTCAGGGTCCTGGGATCGAGCCCCGCATCGGGCTCTCTGCTCAGAGGGGAGCCTGCTTCCTCCTCTCTCTCTCTGCCTGCCTCTCTGCCTGCTTGTGATCTCTCTCTGTCAAATAAATAAATAAAATCTTTAAAAACAAAACAAAACAAAAAACCACGAGCCTTTTTGGGGCAACCGAGTGGCTCAGTCAGCTGGGCGTGTGACTCTTGGTTTCAGCTTGGACTGTGGTCTCGGGGTCTGGGATGGAGCCCTTCGGCAGGCTCCGCACTCAGCAGGGAGTCTACTTGGGATTCTCTCTCTCCCTCTCTGCCCCTCCCCCAACCCTTGCTCTTTCTTGCTCTAAATCAATAAAACCTTAAAAAATACACACACACACACACACACACACACACACACACGCATTTTCTTCCTACATACACAAAAATCTGTAAGCTATTCATCATGTTATTAGTAGTGGTTACCTCTGACTCCACCATGTGATTTTAGTCTTCCCCCATCTTTTTTTTTTTTTTTTAAGATTTTATTTATTTATTTAGACAGAGATCACAAGCAGGCGCCCCATTTTCCCCCCATCTTTTATTCCTACTTTGCCTATTTGCTTACATTACTTGCCTAGAAAGTAAGATAAAAAGTTGAATACTTCAGGGGCGTCTGGGTGGCTCAGTGTAATTAAGCCTCTATCCTCGGCTCAGGTCATGATCTCAGGGTCCTGGGATCAAGCCCCACATCAGGCTCTCTGCTCAGCAGCGAGCCTGCTTCCCCCCTCCTTCTGTCTGCCTCTCTGCCTACTTGTGATCTGTCAAATAAATAAATCAATCTTTAAAAAAAAATTATTAATACATGGATATAGGGGCGCCTGGGTGGCTCAGTGGGTTAAGCCTCTGCCTTTGGCTCAGGTCATGATCTCAGGGTCCTGGGACCAAGCCCAACGTCAGGCTCTCTGCTCAGCGGGGCGCCTGCATCCCCCTCTCTGCCTACTTGTGATTTCTCTGTCAAATAAATAAATAAAACCTTAAAAAAAAAAGGATATAAATACGCATATATTAATAACCATTACAATGACTATCGCGATTACGGATTACCTCTTTTTCTGGACTTTTTCAAACGAAAGACCTCACAAAAATGTATAGACTAGATTACCTCCAATTTCTCAGCCAGAAGACCCTCAGTGCCGCCAGACCTCAATCTCATCTGCATGAGTTCATTGATAGCCGACTGGTCCCCTGAGAAAAGAGAGTGCTGTTGAGTAGAAATCCTCAAGGGTCTGGTCTGGTCTCCCACGAGTCACGAGAATCAACACTGAGCTCTTCCCTCGCACAAGCACATCTCAGGGAACCGCAGGTCCCTTCACAAAGCTCACTCACAAAGGAGTATAGAACCGGCAGGACAGAGACAAAGCGAAGGAACCGCCTTCCGCGACATGAAGCTGGGCTGACGCTGACACCGCTACTTTTCTCATCAGCCAAAACCCGTGCCAAGGACGGATGCAGGGACAAGGAAAGCAGGAAAGTTAAATCCTCTAGGCTCTCCCAGATGAACCACCCGCCAACCCACCGGTCTGTGCTCGACTCAGCCCCTGCTCACCGATGTTATATGCACAGTAGCGGATATTGGGTGAGATCTCTTCCACACGCTGGTTGTACAGCACTGCCTGCTCTTCTGTGAAAGCACTGGCCAGTCTCTCGTAGATCGTTCTGCGAGGAAAGAAACACCAGCTTTCACAGCAGCCTTATTTTAAGAAAATAAAAAGGAACACAATGGCTAAAAACAAAACGTGGCACTTTGCTAAGATCCTTCTATCAAGGAAGAGAACTGCACGGTTCTAGAATGAATGAGGATCATCAATATTCCTAAAGGGAAGGAAAACGAATGAGTAACCAGGATTGGCTCAGTCGACTGGGTGTCTGACTCTGGATTTCGGCACAGGTCATGATCTTGAGGTCATGAGAATGAGCCCCATGTCAGGCTCCTCGCTCAGCAGAAGTCTGCTTGAGATTCTCCCTCTCCACCACACGCTCTCTCCAGCACGCATGCTATAAAATAAATAAATCTTAACTAAAAAAGTAAATAACTGCACTTCTGTAGAAACAATCATCAGGTGATCTGCAGCCTGAATGCAATTATGTACAATCGAACCCAGCCGCGGCTTTTGAACCAGAAAACTTACTTGCATTTGTTAAAAGCCTCAATTGCAGCTTTCCATTCTTGATGTTCAAAACGCAGCATTCCTGAGAGGTAAGCTGTGTACGCCTGAAGAGGGGAAGAAGGCACTGTTTCAACACCCAAGAGCCAATGTCACTGCTCAATTTCCCCCACCTGCTTTCAGTTTTGACATCGAGAATATAGAGATATTCATCAGGGTGATTTTATTTACTTATTTTTAAGAAGGCTTCAAGCTCAGCATGGAGCTCAGCATGGGGCTTGAACTCAACCCCAAGATCAAGACCCGAACTGAGATCAAGAGGCAGACAATCAACTGCAACACCCAGGCACCCTCATTCAGGGTGACTGTAAAAGAGAAAACTTATTGGGGGACCTGGGTGGCACTGTCCGTTGAGCGACTGGCTCTTGGTTTCGACTCAGGTTATGATCTCGGGGTCATGGGATCAAGTCCTACATCGGGGTCCGCGCTCAGAGAGCAGAGTCTACTGGAGACATTCTCTGCCCTGCTCTGTAGCACGTGTGCGCTCTCTCTTTAAAATAAATATACAAATCTTTTTGAGAGAAAACGCTATTAAATAAAATGTGATACACGGATAACTCACCATGATTCATTTACTGCCTAGGAGAGAATTTTTTTTTTTTTTTAATTCATTTAACAGAGAGATCACAAGTAGGCAGAGAGGCAGGCAGATAGAGAGGGGGGAAGCAGGCTCCCTGCTGAGCAGAGAGCCCAATGCGGGGCTTGATCCCAGGACCCCGAGACCATGACCCGAGCCAAAGGCAGAGGCTTAAGCCACCGAGCCACCCAGGCACCCCTTAGGAGAGAATCTGAAAAAAAAAACCCAAAAAAAAAACCCAAACAAACAAAAAAACTGTTTTCCTCATATGACTTAATGATTAGCTTCTAGGATATAACATTCAGTATCAGAAGCTGAATGTAAATCTGTGGTATCTTTTTTTTTTCTTAAATATTTTATTTATTTATTTGACAGAGAGAGAGAAAGAACGGTGAGAGAGGGAACACAAGCAGGGGGAGTGGGAGAGGAGAAGCAGGCTTCCCGTTGAGCAGGGAGCCCTATGCGGGGCTCGATCCCAGGACCCCGGGATGATGACCTGAGCCAAAGGCAGACGCTTAACACCTGAGCCACCCAGGCACCCCAGTTTCTATTGTGTGTGTTGTTTTGTTTTGTTTTAATTAGTTTCAGAGATGCCTGGGTGGCTCAGTTGGCTAAGCATCTACCTTCAGCTCAGGTCATGATCTCAGGACCCTGAGACTAAGCCCCATGTTGGGCTCCCTGCTCAGTGGGAAGTCTGCTTCTCCCTCTTCTTCTGCCCCACTCATGTGTGTGCATGTGCTCCCGCGGTCTCTGTCAAATAAATAAAATCTTTTTTTTTTTTTTAAGATTTTATTTATTCATTTGACAGACAAGAGATCACAAGTAGGCAGAGAAGCAGGCAGAGAGAGAGGAGGAAGCAGGCCCCCTGCTGAGCAGAGAGCCCGATGTGGGGCTCAATCCCAGGACCCTGGGATCATGACCTGAGCCAAAGGCAGAGGCTTTAACCCACTGAGCCACCCAAGCGCCCCTAAATAAATAAAATCTTAAAAAAAATTCATTTCAAGAAATTCTTATTTCTCTGAAACTAATAATACACCATATGTTAACAAAATTTTTTTTTCGAATTTAAATAAAACTTAAAAATCCAGAGAGCCCTGAAATAAAAAATTCTTATTTTGTGAACTTCCCAGATCTAAGAGTCAATGCTTCTATCTCCATTTCAAGAGATGCATGAACTTTTTAAAAAAAAGTTAAAGCTAATTATGGGACACCTGGATGGCTCAGTCGGTTAAGCGTCTGCCTCTGGTTCAGGTCATGGGATTGAGCCCACATCATGCTCCTTGCTCAGCGGGGAGCCTGCTTCTCCCCCTGCTGTGCTTACTCATTCTCTCTCTTCTGACAAATAAAATCCTAAAAATAAATAAGGGGGCGCATGGGTGGCTCAGTGAGTTTAAGCCTCTGCCTTCGGCTCAGGTCATGATCCCAGGGTCCTGGGATCGAGCCCCACATCAGGCTCTCTGCTCAGCAGGGAGCCTGCTCCGCACCACCCCCGCCTGCCTCTCTGCCTTCTTATGATCTCTGTCAAATAAATAAAATCTTCTAAAAAGATAAAAATAATAAATAAATGTATGTCAGAGCTAATTACTAAAAAAACAAGAGCTCAGGGCACCCACCGGCTCAGTTGGTGAAACAAATGACTCTTGACCTTCAAGTCATGAGTTCAAGCCCCACATTTAGTGCTGAGATTACATACATAAGTCAAGGGAGAAGAAAACAAAACAAACCAAGAGCTTGAAAACAAAAACAATACCAACTTTGCCTTGAAAAAGCAAGACCACGTTATTTCCTCTCCGGTCCCTTTATAATATTAAGAAACTATTCTCTTCAACTAGGAAGTCACATCTCTAATCTCCACAATAAAGCAAAGCTGATGGCAAGACACTAACCTGAGCCTCTAACTTGGTCTTGGCGTCCACACGATTGCTCTCACACAAGCGTTCCAACTCCTCCGCGTGCTTCACGGCTTTACGCAGGCGAGACAACAAATGGAACCGTTTTCGGGGTTCGGTATTGGCTTCCTGTTTCAGCTGCATGGCATAGCTCCAGGCTCGTTCAGCATCCATCAGAACCAGAAGCAAATACCTAAATGAGAGAGAACAGGCAACTGAACAATGAACACCGGGAGCATCAGACTTGGATATTCCCTGAGGCACAATCCTCAACTTCCGAACTTCTCCCTACACCCTCCTTGGCTTTTCTCCTCAGAACTACCCTTCTCAGAGCACCTGGGTGGCGTAGCTGTTTAAGTGTCTGACTGTTGGTTTCCGCTCAGGTCATGATCTCAGAGTCATGAGATCAAGCCCCACATCAGGCTCTGCGCTCAGTGCGGAGCCTCCTTGAGATTCTTCCTCCCTCTTCCTCTTACCCTCCCACTCAAGCACTAAAATTTAAAAAAATATTAAGGGGAGAAAAAAAAAGGAACTACTCCTCACAGCATCAATCATGGCACCCAACCAGTATCTCTGATCAGGCTCCACCTCAAATTTCTAACCACCTACCACACAGATCTCACTACTAAAAACACCTGCTACCACCTCAAACTGGGCAAACGCAGACCTACTCTTCCCTGGTTTTAGCAAAGAGGCAGTCCAAGCACACAATCTGGCCTCATCTTTGAATCAACACCTCCTCCATCCGAACCGAGCTGAAAACCAAGTCCTGAAGACACACTGTACTGAAGTGGTCAAGAACAAGGCTCTTGAGTCAGGCAGGGCTGGAATCTCAGTGCCATCCGTCACTAACTATGTGACACTGGACGACGTTACTAACTTGCTGTGCCTCAGAATCCCATTAGTGATACATGTAACACACTTAAACCAGAGTCTGGCACTTACTAAGGACTGAATAAACTAGCCACTTTATTTTTATACTGGAGAAACTCTGTTAACCTACTGCCTTGATAAATCTTTCTTAAACATCAGCTTAATCTTATCTCTTCAAAATCCAGATCTCATTATCACAGAGACCCTTCCTAACCTGTTCTCATCAGATTTAACCAATACCCCCTGCTGAATCCCATCCTGGGCTTTATGCTCTAGTTTTCTGTGTCTCCATACACCAAGCTCCCAGGCTCTCTGCTGCCTGAGCAGCAGCTAACTGTCCAGAGCATTATAATTCCTAAAGTACATTCAGACACCAAGGCATCCCTCACACAGAATGTTTTTGCCTCTCAGAAACCCCTCAAGGTCCAGCCTCCTCAACGCAAGCTTCCTGGCTTCACTAGCAAAAACCCCTGGGGCACCTAGCTGGCTCAGTAAGTATAGCATGCAACTCTTGATCTCTGAATTGTGAGTTCAAGCCCCACAATGGGGGGAGACTAAACAAGGGGCGCCTGGGTGGCTCAGTCACTTAAGCATCTGCTTTCAGCTCAGGTCATGATCCCAGGGACCTGGGATGGAGCTTGGCATCTGTTGGTCTTCCTGCTCAGTGGGGAGTCTGCTTCTCCCTCTCCCTCTCCTCCTCCCCCCTCTTGTGCATGTGCACGCTTGAGCACGTGCACTCACTCTCTCTCAAAAAAAGAGTAAAACAAAATAAACACAAAAAAACACACTTTACAAAAACAGGTGGCAAAAGGAGCAATTTGGCCCACGGCTGAAGTTTGAGGAACTGGCCTAGAGACCTTTAATACATGTTGACAGACCGACCTTCTGCGAATGTTAAGCCTGGCTGCATTCAGCACTGAAACATGAAACTCTTCTGGAACAATTCACACACACAGATTTCTTTTACGATACACGCATTTAAGTAAGCACTTACACACTGAAACTTGCACTCCAGGGCCCTTACCCAACATCCCATCAGGTTCTAACTGCGGACTAGTGTTCAGCACTCAGCCCCAACTCCTGCTACCGTTACTGAGCCTCCGTGTCCTCATCCTGTAACTTAAGAGCTGGCACAGCAGCTAACACATATCTGTCCCATAAACGTATTAGCAAGGAGGATTTCGCCACTAGCACAGAGCAGTCCATACCTGTTATCAGTCAGAAGATCTTCAGTTACTTTTTTCCCTGTAAATTTGTGCCTGTTCCCCATCTTGAAGTTAAGTGTTTTCCGAAGACGTCTTTGTCTACGGGAACAGTAGCCCCTGAAGGAAAAAACACCAATAATTCAGGCAAGCTGACGGTACTTTCCATAGCAGATTCTATAATAAAGGCTGAAGGTTTGTGGTGTTCTACTTATGGATACCACAGACACCACACGTCATCCTGCAAACACTTCGTGAACTACAACCTGCAGGGCGGTATGACTGGTGCCACCAGAAACGTATTTCAAACCTAACCTAAGGTGTCAGACGTCATAACTGTGGTGACCTTTGGGGAGGAAGGGTTTGTGATCAGAAGGAGCAAAAGGGGGACTTCTGGGATGCTGGTCACGTTGTCCAGTGATGTCTGCTGGTTACGGGTTGTGAAAAATTCATCTCTTTCTATATACTTTTCTGTATATAAATTATATTGCAATAGAATGGTAAAAAAAAAAGGGGGGGGGTGCCTGGGTGACTCAGTCGTTAAGTGTCTGCCTTCAGCTCAGGTTATGATCCTGGGGTTCTGTGACCGAGTCCCGCCCGTGTCGGGCTCCCTGCTCCACAGGAAGCCTGCTTCTCCCTCTCCCCCTGCTTGTGTTCCCTCTCTTGCTGTCTCTCTCTGTCAAATAAAAGATAAAATCTTAAAAAAAAAAAAAATAGAATGGTAAAAGAAAAAAATCCTTCAATAAAAAAGTATTTTTTTAAAAAGGAGAGGGGGGATGCCTGGGTGGCTCAGTTCATTAAGTGACTGCCTTGGGCTCAGGTCGTGATCCCAGGGTTATGGGATTGAGTCCTGCATCTGGCTCCCTGCTCAGCAGAGAGCCTGCTTCTCCCTCTCTCTCAGCCTGCTGCTCTCCCTGCTGTACTCTCTCTCTGTCAAATGAAAAAATTAAATCTTTTTAAAAATTACAAAAATAAACAAAATAGAAATAAAAAGGAGAGGGAACAGGGGCTCCTAGGTGGCTCAGTCAGCTAAGTGTCCAACTCTTGACCTTGGCTCAGGTCTTGTGAGTTTGAACCCCACGCTGGCCACATGCCCAGCATGGAGCCTAACTTAAAAAAAAAAAAAGGAGATGGAACAGGTAAAATAAAAGGGCAGAAAGCTGACTGCTGTAACAACTGAGTGATGGATTCGTCGTGGTATCATCTCTACATCTCCTTCTGAAAATGTCCTTAATAATTAAAAAACCAAAAAAACCCTCAAGTCATAACAGTCTCCCAACTAAAACTTTTTCGTTAACTTCCCATCACGTCTACATTAACACCTGAAGGAGTTCCCTGGGCTTATAAGAAGGACCCTACCTATTCCGGCCCCTTAGTTTTCCCACTTCATCTTCTACCACTCCCCACCTTGCTCAAGTCATCCCAGTGCTGGGGACCATTTATGTGACATGCGTCACTCCTTAGAATCTGTAGAATGTTTTGTAAAGTAGCACTTTTAAAAGTCCAGTAGCCAGGAGCACCTGGGGCTGTCAGCTGAGCTTCTGCCTTTGGCTGAGGTCATGATCCTGGGCTCCAGCCCCACACTGGGCTCTCTGCTCAGCTGGGAATCTGTTTCTCCCTCTCCCTCTGCCCCTCCCCACTAAAGCCTGTATCTTCAATATTAAATGGTTGGATATTTCTGCTTCCAAAGCACTGAATTATATTATAGATTAGGCATCTATTCTATTTTTAAGAGTCATATTAAATTCATTTTCCAACTTGAAGGCTGTTACAAAGTTTACCAATAAATTATAATGATATCATAGAAATTCCCCTTATATGAGGTGCCTGGCTCAGTTGGTGGAGCATGTGGCTCTTGATCTTGGGGTTGTGAGTTCAAGCCCCACGCTGGAGATAGAGCTTACTTTAAAATAAATTTAAAAAATCACTGAAAAACTTTGCATTTAAGCAAGACTCTGACAACATAGTTAAGTTTAAAAATATATGTATTACCGGGGTGCCTGGGTGGCTCAGTGGTTAAAGCCTCTGCCTTCGGCTCAGGTCATGATCCCAGGGTCCTGGGATCGAGCCTCACATCGGGCTCTCTGCTCGGCAGGGAGCCTGACTCTTCCTCCTCTCTCTCTCTGCCTGCCTCTCTGCCTACTTGTGCTCTGTCAAATAAATGAAAATCTTTAAAAAAATATATATATGTATGTATTACCATAACTGCTTGCTACTCTCAGCAGAAGCCTCCAATGTATCTGCAATATTGTGAGGCAAAATGGATAAAGAGGTTGGCTGCTTTTATTCACTGTGAAATTTTAAATTTGAAAAGTACATTGAGTCAGACTTTCTATACTTTCTGACACAGCAAAATAAGTGAGATATTAACAAAGGCAAACCAAGTTTGAAAATTCCACAGTAATTTCCATACATCTTACACATGATACTAACCTATACCTCTGAAAATCTCCATGCCGTAAACCATGCTGCTGCTGGGATTCCTTAATAATCTGAAGAACTAGAGCCAAGATTAAGGAAAAGCTTACAATGGTAAGAATCTAAATAAATTGAAACATATTCCCATTAGTCTGTGTTTGTACCAAACCAGAGCACGTTAAACATTTCTGAAATGCTTAGTACATTAACTACTAACTTCTTTTGTAATCATTTTCAATAGCTATCTTGTCATAAGACAGGGCAAAGCAAATTAGAAAAAAACTGACTGCTGGAACGATTACTTTCAAACTAAAAAAGGAAGGCATTATTAGCCACGGAGGATTATTGAAATTCAACAGCTTAAATAAAGTTGTGGATTCTAACTACTGATTATAACTGGGGTGGTTCCATTGATTTACACCTGGACCCAGTATTTTACTTATTCAAGTGGACTCAGGTTATAAATGACGTGTACTACTCCTCTATTTGCATAACTTGCTACATCTGCCAGATCTAACTTTCCTTAACAGCTGTGACACTGCATAAGCCTGTGGTTAGCACATGCCAACCAAACTATGCCACAGCTTCTATAAAAATATTAGTTTTTCTGGGGGCCTGGGTGGCTCAGTGGTTTAAGCCTCTGCCTTCCACTCAGGTCACGATCTCAGGGTCCTGGAATCGAGCCCCACGTCACGCCCTCTGCTCTGCAGGGAGCCTGCTTCCCCCTCTCTCTCTGCCTGCCTCTCTGCCTACTTGTGATCTCTCTGTCAAATAAATAAAATGTTTAAAAAAAAAAATTCCTCTACAGACATGTCAAAATACTGAACATTAAAAGGACTATTTCAACTGAAAGGAATAAGAAGCTATAAGATTTGTAAAAAATCAAGGCAATTCTAATATCCATTTGGAACCAGATCACCAGTTCAAAAAGTAAAGCTCCAATCTCCTGAAAACCACATAAAGATGTCAAACTAAACGTGTTATTTCAGAAATTCACCTACATTTTCTCCGTTTGTGGCTCACTTCAAAAGCCACAAACTAGTGTCTCAGGCATTCAGTTGTAATACACTCTGATGGAACCTACAGATCCATTCCACCAGATCAACTAAAGGACTCTCAACAAGATTTAATGCCTACAGGCCTACTAAGAAAGCTATACAAGAGGTGCCTGGGTGGCTCAGTTGCTTAAGCCACTGCCTTTGGCTCGTCATGATCCCAGAAAATCTCTGAATTTCAAGAGCGAGTCCCGCATGGGACTCCCAGCTCCACGGAGAGTCTGCTTCTCCCTCTGACCTTCTCCCTTCTCATGCTCTCTCTCTGAAGTAAACAAATAAAATCTTTAAAAAATATATGTATATATATAAAATAAAGCCATACAAGTGATGTTAAGCTACATTTATATTAAAAATGGGCAACAAGCTCTTCCTCAAAGTAATCATCTTTGCCTCCACTGCCAGAGAAAGTGTTTTTTTACTGTCCATTCTCCGACGGCTGTCAGACAAAAGTATTAAGCGAAAACGTCCACAGGGCAGTTTCCTATCTTCGGTTCAGTGGCTCTAGATGCTAAGACAGCAGCTCACTGGGTGGCCACCGTGTCATCCCCGTCACCAGCCCTCCAAACGGGCGACTACGGGGGAACTGCAGAAATCTGCCCAAAATCTCGGTGCCGCCTGAGAGAAGAGAACGTTCCCCACCCTGGAAAGCGAATGAGAAGCGAGAAAAGACCGGTCGAAATACAGACCCTGTAACTCTGAGTGCCAGAAAGTACGGGCGAGAGAAACCGCAACCCTCGGCCTCTCGTGCCCGGAACGTGCCGGGACCCGCCGCCTCTCCCGCCCCGTGCCCTGCATATCGACACGTAGTCATTGCGAGTTAGGCCCGATTACTCTAGGATACTCTCCAAACTCAGGCTATCCCCGAATTCTTTGTTTGCCTTCGATCCAGCAGAAGGCCGCTCGTTTTCCTTATTTTCCTCTCCTCCGGCACCGCGTCCACCGCCGCTACCGCTGCCGCCGCCCCCGCTGCCGCCGCCGCCGCCACCACCGGGAACCTGTTTCTCAGCAGCCATCTTGCCCCAGCGCCGCAGAGCCAGACGGGATAGAGGAGGCGGGACGACGGAGGCGGAAGAGAGCGATGCCCGCCCCGACGGCCTGACGGGATAGTGGCGGATTCCGCCATCGACGGCCCGGCCCGCGGGCGAGAGCCGCTTGTTAGAGCGCGCCTGCGCGTGGGCTAGGGTTCCTGAGTCGCGGCGGACGGGGCTGAAGGCTCGTTCACGCCGGGAGACAGAGCTATTGCAGTCTTTCCGGGGCAATCCCTCTTCTGGTCCCCCGAGGGCGGAGGACTCGGAAATGCTACCCCCCACACACCGCTTCCTGCATCCCTGCACCGGGGGTCTAGCTCACGTCCCAAGCCGGCGTGAGGGTTAAGGGAGGGGGCGGTTGGTTCAGGACTTTGGGTTTCGGGGTGTCTACCTGCCTGGATACTCGGGAGATGCCGTTCCCGCGTACCCACGCTCCACCTGTGAGGGACTCCCCTCTGGGCTCTCTTCTGGTGCCCACCCTGAGAAAGCCATGGCCGGAGGAAGGGCTGGCCTGGTCGGGGATCAGCAAGTAGAGACCCGGCGTAGAAACTTCTGGAACTGCCGGGGACCTATGCCTCTGGACTTTGGAGCCAGGACTCCAGCAGTTCCGAGGGGAGAAGTGTTGAGGCAAGGGAGGCTGTCCTGCTTCTCCAGTCCTGGCTCCTCTCTTACTGGTTGGGAGATGTTGGGCAAAGAACAGTGTCGCTCTAAACCTTTTCCCTTCCCTTCTCTGTGAAATGGGAATAACCAATTAAGACGGTTTTTATGAAGATGAAATGAGGCAATTTAGGGGAGCCTGGATGGCTCAGTCGATTAAGTGTCTGCCTTCCGCTCATGATCTCAGGGTCCTGGGATCTGCCAGGGTCAGAGATGGGTTCCCTGCTCCCCGGGGGAGTCTGCTTCTCCCTCTGCCCCTCCCCCTGCTCGTGCGTGCACACCTTCTCTATCTCAAATAAATAAAATATTTTAAAAATAGATTTTGTTTATTTATTTGACAGAGAGAGGGAGAGACAGCAAGAGAGGGAACACAAGCAGTGGGAGTGGGAGAGGGAGAGGCAGGCTTCCCGCTGAGCAGGGAGCCCGTTGTGGGACTCCACCCCAGGACCCTGAGACCATGACCTAAAGGAATGCAGCTGCTTAATGACTGAGCCACGCAGTCGTCCTTCAAATAAATAAAATCTTTAAAAAAAAAGAAAAGAAATGAAGCAATTTAGAGTCTCTATTCTGTGTCACTAATCACTGGGGAAATGCAAATCAAAGCCACAATGAACTATCACACCCATTAGGATGATTCCTATTTTTATTTATTTTTGGATGGTTACTATTTTTTGTAAAGATTTCATTTATTTGAGAGAGAACCCACAAGTAGGGGGAGGGGCAGAGGAAGAGGGAGAAGAAAAAGAATAAAAATAGAATAGAATAGAATAGAATAGAAAAAAAGAATTGGGGGTGCCTGGGTGGCTCAGTCAGTTAAGTGGCCGCCTTCAGCTCAGGTCATGATTCCAGGGTGCTGGGATTGAGCTCCGCACGCGCTCCCTGCTCAGTGGAGAGCCTGCTTCTCCCTCTCTCTCTACCTGCCACTCTATTTGTGCTCTCTCTCTGTCAAATAAATAAAAACCTTTTTTTAAAAAAGGATTTTGGGGCACCTGGGTGGCTCAGTGGGTTAAAGCCTCTGCCTTCGGCTCAGGTCATGGTCTCAAGGTCTTGGGATCGAGCCCCACATTGGGATCTCTGCTTGGCAGAGAGCCTGCTTCCCACCGCCACCCCCCCCGCCCCGCTGCCTGCCTCTCTGCCTCTTTGTGATCTCTCTCTGTCAAATAAATAGATAAAATCTTTAAAAAATAAAAACTTAAAAAATTTAAAAAGGACTTTAAAAAAGAAAAAGAAAAATTTTTATTATTAAAAAAGTAATAATAGCATGTATTGGTGAGAATATGGAGAAATTGGAACCTTGGTGTCCTTTTGGTGCACATGTAAAGTGGTGCAGCCCCTGTGAAAAACAGTATGACCATTCTTTGGAAAATTGAGGAATTATGATTTGATCTGGCAGTTCCGTTTCTGCGTGTATATCCACAAGAATTGAAAGCAGGGTCTCCAAGAGGTATTTCTACATTTACATTCATATAAGCATTATTCACAATAACCAACAGATGGAACCAACCCAGTGGCCCTCAAGGGATAAACAGAAAGTGGCATATCCATACAGTGGAATAATATTAAGCCTTAAAAAGGAAGGAAATTCTGACACAACCTCCAACATGGCTGAAGCTTGAAAATATTGTGCTAAATCAAGTAAGCTTGTCACAAAAAGACTAACATGATATGATTCCATTTGTATGAGGTATCTACTTTGGTCAAATTCATAGAAAGTACAATGGTGGTTGCCAGTAGCTGGAGGCAGGAGAAATGGGGAAAATTCATTATTGTTTAGTGGATACAGAGTTTCAATTTTGCAGGATTAAAGAGTCCTGGAGATTGGTTGCACAACAATGTGAATATGCTTTTTTTTTTTTTTAAGTTTTTATTTATTTTTTTGTCAGAGAGGGGGAGAGGGAGAGAGAGCAAGCACAGGCAGACAGAATGGCAGGCAGAGGCAGAGGGAGAAGCAGGCTCCCTGATGAGCAAGGAGCCCGATGTGGGACTCGATCCCAGGACGCCGGGATCATGACCTGAGCCAAAGGCAGCCGCCTAACCAACTGAGCCACCCAGGCATCCCTATGCTTTTTTTTTTTTAAATTTATATATTTTGAGAGAGAGAGAGAGAGAGAGAGAGCGCGCAAGTAGGGGGAGGGGCAGAGGGAGAGGGAAAGAAAGAATCTCTAGCAGACTCCCTTCTGAGTGCAGAGCGGGACATGAGGCTTGATTCCACAACCCTGAGATCATGACCTGATCCAAGAGTTGGACACTCAACCGGCTGAGCCACCCATGTGTCCTTGCACATACTTAATATTAGTGAATCCTACACTTTAAAATAGCCAAGATGGTGGGGTGCCTGGGTGGCTTTGTGGGTTAAGCCTCTGCCTTCAGCTCAGGTCGTGATCTCAGGGTCCTGGGATTGAGCTCTGCATCGGGCTCTCAGCTCTGCGGGGAGCCTGCTTCCCCTTCTCTCTCTGCCTGCCTCTCTGTCTACTTGTGATCTCTCTCTCTGTCAAATAAATAAAGAAAATCTTTAAAAAAATAAAATAAAATATCCAAGATGGTAAACTGTACATTTTGTGTATCTTACTACAATGAAAAATAAATCCTAAATAAGTTTCAGGGCACCTGGGTGGCTCAGTCAGTGGAGTGTGAGACTCTGGATCTCAGAGTTGTGGGTTCAAGCCCCATGTTGGGTGTAGAGATAATTAAAAAAGATAAAATAGCTCTTTGCTGAGCTGGGAGCCTGCTTCTCCCTCTGCCTGCCTCTCCCCTAGCTGTGCTCTCTTTCTCTCTTTCTGACAAATAAATAAAATATTTAAAAGTAAATAAATAGAGGTGTCTGGGTGGCTCAGTCCTTCAGTGTCTGCCTTCAGCTCAGGTCATGATCTCAGGGTCCTGGGATCGAGACCCATATTGGACTTCCCACTTAGTCTCCCTCTCCCACTCCCCCTGCTTATACTCTGTCAAGTAAATAAATAAAATCTTTAAAAATAATTTAATTAATTCATAAAAATATAAATAAATAAAATCTTTTTAAAAAGTCTCCCAAATGTTCATCAATAAATGAGTGGATAAATAGAATTGGTATAACCATACAATGAAATGTTATCTGGCCATAAAAAGCAATGAAGTACTAATACATGCTACAAAGCATATGAATCTTGAAAATATTATGCTAAGTGAATAAAGGTGCTCAGAACACCACATATTGTGTGATTCCATCTATACAAAATGTCCAGGGGCACCTGGGTAGCTCAGTTGGTAGAGCATCTGACTTTTGGTCTCAGGGTCATGGGTTTGAGCCCCATGTTGGGTGTAGAGATTATTTAAATAAGTAAATAAGCTCTTAAAAGTGAAATAAAATCTCAAGAAAATAAAATTTAAAAAAAATAAATGAAATGCCCAGAATAGGCAAATCCAGAGAGACAGAAAGTGGTTGCCTGGGGCTTGGGGTGGGGGTCGAGATTGGAGATCTATGGTTAAAGGGCCTGAGTTTCTCTGGGGAAGAACATTCTGAAGTTGATTGTTGTGATGGCTGCATAACTTTATGAATATATTTAAAACTAAATGCACCTTTAATTGGGTAAAATGTGCGGTATGGGGATTGTATTTCACTAAAGATTTTTAAGTCAGGTGGTGTTAGTCCTCTAGTCAAAGCTCGGCAGTGGCTCCTTTTTTCACTCAGACTAGAAGCCATGTTCCTTGCAATGAAAAAAGCCCTGATGTCATGTCTGTCACCTCCTCTCCTGCCGATCTCTTTCTTATTCATCAACTCAAGCCATAGGAACTTCCTTATTTAGGGACACAGGCACACTCTGGCTTTGGGATCTTAGCACTGACCGCTCTGTCTGGAATGTTCTTCCTATAGAATTCTGCTACTCTAGGTCCCTCATCTCCTTCAAGTCTTTGTTCAAATATCACCTTCCTAATGAGGTCTGCCTGGCCACCTTATTTTATTTTAATTTCTTTTCTTTTCTTCATTTTTAGTAAGCTCGTTGCCCAGCATGGAGCCCAGTGTGGGGCTTGAATTTACCATCCTGATATCAAGACCTGAGCTGAAATCAAGTGTCAGATGATCAACCGACTGAGCTACCCCGGCTACCAAATTTTAAATTGCACCATCTCCACCACGATGGTACTTCCAGTCCCCTTACCCTAATCTATTTTTCCTGCAAGTACTTATCAATTTGTAATAGGTTAATAACTTCCTTGAGTTATGTTTATTGTCTGTCTCCTCTGCTAAAAGGAAGCTCACGGAGGGCCTTGATCTTTCTAGAGCTCACAGGTATATGCTAAGGACCCAGAACAATGTCTGGAAAGGGGTAGGTGCTTAATGAATGCTTACTGAATGAATGAATGGCAAGCGTCTCATAATTATGAACTGCTATTGTCTTTCTATTTGGTGAACAGTCTGGCAGGGCAGGGGTATGGATAAGTGTTCCCTGCTCAAAGGAGTAAGAGTAGGGCTTCAGAGCTGCAATCCGGGGGGGGGGGGGGGGGGGTGGAGAGGAACAAGAATGTTCCACACTGGGACCCAATGAACAGGCCAGGGAAAGGTGAAGCCGAGATCAAGCTACAGCGGCAGCAGGTGGTGATTTTCAGAGGTGAACACGGAGCGTGGGATGTGGGTCATTCTATAGAAACAGCAATGATTCCCAGTGGCAAGGGCTGGATGCTTAATATGTCAAAATTAGAAACAATTATTTGTTTTATTGCAATCTAAACACCCATGCCAGAAGATGCTCCTAGAGACGGAACTCTGCTATCTTGTATTTCCTTCATGTTTTCCCTTTTTGGATCTCTGACTCGGGCAAGGAGACAGGAATTTGATTCACTGAGCGAAATTCAGCTAACTGGCTTCAGGCCACACACCTCGTTCCATGCTCACCAGAGTCCTCCCAGGAGGTACTACGATCCCACAGTACTGAGGCCCAGCGCCAAGGACAGAGACTGGCACACAGAAGGGGCGCGCGGCACGTGGCAGTACCGTCCCCTTCTCCAGCTGTGGAAAGCCGAGGCCCCTCGGTCCACCTGCGTCCCTTGTCACTTGCCCGCCACCCCTTAGCCCCCCCACCCCCCGCCCAAGCCAGCCCCCGGGAGGCCCCGCGCACGGGCCAGGCTGCGGGAGAGGTCTGCGCGGTCCCAGGAGGGCGCTCCCGGCTCTCCAGCGCACACTCAAGCCCCAGGGGTCCGTCCCCCGCCACTCCCGCGTTCAGCCCGGAGGTCAGTTCGCCGCTCAGCAGCGCGGCACAGACCGGCTCCGGGGGCTGGAGCGCGTGGACGACGCGGGCGGGCGGAGGAGCAGGCACCAGCGCGGCCCCTGTCCCCGGCGTGGGCCACCGCACAGCCCTTCCCCCCGCGCGGCCGGCTGCTGCGGGGCCCATCCCACCCCTCCGGCTCCTCGCTCCTCCCCCTGACCCCGGCGCCCCCCCACCTCCAGCCAGGAGAGACTCGCTCCGCCCGCAGCTCCCGCGACTCGCGCGGGGCGCTGCAGCGGCTGGAGCCGCGGGAGCTGCGCGCTCGCCAGGACTCAGACGGCGCCAGGAGCCAGGGCAGCCTCGGGGTCGGGGCCGCCATGAATGGCTCGGGTGGCCCCGGGGCCGAGGACGCGAGTGAGGCGGGCGGCAGGGACAGCTGGCAGCCCGAGGCCGTTATCGTGCCCATGCTGTTCGCGCTCATCTTCTTGGTGGGCACCGTGGGCAACGCGCTGGTGCTGGCCGTGCTGCTGCGCAGCGGCCAGGCGGTGAGCACCACCAACCTGTTCATCCTCAACCTGGGCGTGGCCGACCTGTGTTTCATCGTGTGCTGCGTGCCCTTCCAGGCCACCATCTACACCCTGGACGGCTGGGTGTTCGGCTCGCTGCTCTGCAAGGCCGTGCACTTCCTCATCTTTCTCACCATGTACGCCAGCAGCTTCACGCTGGCCGCGGTCTCCCTGGACAGGTGAGCGAGCGCCGTGGCGGCCCCGGGGGTGGGAGCGGGTGGTCCGGCACCCAGGTAGGGGCTGGAGAAGAGAGGCGGGACTCGAGGCTCAAGGTGGAGGGCGCGCAGAGAGTAGAAAAGGACACGAAGAAGGCAAAGGGACCGGGAGAGAGTGAAAGACAAGCAGGAGTGGAGAAGGAAAGAGGAATAAGAATAGGGGACTGCGGTGTCCCTCCGTTAGGTGCGTCCTCGCGGCTCCACGCTGCAGACCTCGGCTCTCCAGCGCCGCCAGCGCCCGAGCAAGCGCGGCGCTTCCGGGCACATCGCGGTTTTGCGTGCTTCGTCTCGCTTGAGCCGGGTGCCCCTGTGAAGCTGGGGCGGGAGGGATTACTGTGCCCAATTTACAGATGAGATCGAGTTCAGAATCGACTTGTTCAGATCTCCCAGCCTGTAATCGTGTGCGTGGAGCCAACGGTCTGTCTCCTGGCGTCAAACTCAGGCGCCTCCACCTCACTAGCCTCCATTCAGTCCACGGTTTGCTCGTGGCTCGGTGCAGTTGTCTCTGGTCCGGATTGCGGAATTTGGGTCCTTCGCAGGAGCCCATGCCAAAGTTCAAGCGAACACGCCCGAGGGTCCCTAGACCCCCACCCCCCCTTGCCCCCCACCTTCCGGCCAAGAGAGAGGGGAGATCCAGAGGGTCTCCTTTATCGTCCCCGTTGGAGCTTGGAAGCTCCTGGATGAGTCCTGGGGAGGAAATCTGGGACTGACTCCAGTATCTCCCCGGCCCCTTCTACCCCCACGTCCTCCTGACCTCCCCTGGACAGGCAGCAAGGTGAGGCCACCTCCCCCACATACCCCGCAGTTCCACTGAGCGCGGAGTGTGTCGGTTCCGAGAACGCTGGTGGGACCCATAGAGCGGCGGCTCCTCTAAGGAATTCCCTCGCGGTACCTGGCGGTGTCTCCAGGCTGTCGCTACAGCCTCAAGGCGCCTGGGGCCTACGTCTCCGGACACCATCACTGATGGGTAATCGCAGCCTCCCGGAGCTCCGAGGCCGGTTCAGCCTCGGGGTGCCTTCCCGGGTGGAGTGTGACTGTGGTCATGGAGCAGATGAGTGGCCTACACGCTCGCTTCGTCGTTCCTGCTGCCCGGTCCCGCCCCACATCTCAAAGCAGCTCCCGTGCGGTGCGACCGTGCGCTAGGGACCTTCCTCGAGAGAGGGTGAGGGCTTCGAGGTGTAAGGGTCCAACCCTACCCCCCGCGAATCCACCTGTTCACCCGTCTCCCTTCCTGACCCGACCCACAGGTATCTGGCCATCCGCTATCCGCTGCACTCCCGCGAGCTGCGCACGCCTCGCAACGCGCTGGCTGCCATCGGGCTCATCTGGGGGCTGTCGCTGCTCTTCTCCGGGCCCTACCTGAGTTACTACAGCCAGTCGCAGTTGGCCAACCTGACTGTGTGCCACCCGGCGTGGAGCGCGCCGCGCCGCCGCGCCATGGACCTCTGCACCTTTGTCTTCAGCTACCTGCTGCCCATGCTGGTGCTCGGCCTGACCTACGCGCGCACCCTGCGCTACCTCTGGCGCGCCGTTGACCCGGTGGCCGCCGGCTCCAGCGCCCGGCGCGCCAAGCGCAAGGTGACGCGCATGATCATCATCGTGGCTGCGCTCTTCTGCCTCTGTTGGATGCCCCACCACGCGCTTATCCTGTGTGTGTGGTTCGGCCGCTTCCCGCTTACGCCCGCCACCTACGCGCTGCGCATCCTCTCGCACCTGGTCTCCTACGCCAACTCCTGTGTCAACCCCATCGTCTACGCGCTGGTCTCCAAGCACTTCCGCAAGGGCTTCCGCAAGATCTGCGCGGGTCTGCTGCGCCGTGCCCCGCGCAGAGCCTCGGGCCGCGTGTGCATCGCGGCGCGGGGCACCCGTGGCAGCAGCGTGCTGGAGCGCGAGTCCACGGACCTGACGCACGTGAGCGAGGCGGCCGGGACCTCCGCCCCTGTGCTGGCGACTCTCAGCAGCCCGGCCTTGAGCCTGGTACCCGGCCTGTCCTGGCGGGACCAAAATGCCTCCAGCGGCATCCCGACAGTTAATACGACCTGAGGACACTTGGCGAGTATGCTTTGGTGTTAAAAGGATTGGAGTGAGAGGTCGGGGGATCGGGGAAGGAATTTCATCTGTTAATAAAATACGCAAAACTTTTCCCATGCAGTCAGGCCTGTGTCTTGGCATATCTTATGAGGCTCCGTGGTCTGAAGCCTCTGGGACTTCACAGGGGAGATCCGGTTGGATGGGTGCACGGTGCTTTGCTGATCCACGGGGAAGAAGGGTGGTCCGCACGGAAGGCAGCCGAGTGAAAGTCCCCGTAGAAATCCCTGACAGGGGGAAGAGCAGGACGGCCCAGGACCTCTGCGGCGGCCAACCAGAGGCACTGGGCATTTGTTTTTCTCCTGTTTTTGTTTTTGATTTTCTTTTTAAAAAAGATTTTATTTGACGGAGAGATCACAAGTAGGCAGAGCAGCAGGCAGAGAGAGGGGGAGAAGCAGGCTCCCTGCTGAGCAAAGAGACCGATGTGGGGCCCAATCCCAGGACCGGAGCTGAAGGCAGAGGCTTAACCCACTGAGCCACCCAGGCGCCCCCTCTTGGAGTATTTGTAGATCACGGAACCAGTAGCCACCTGTGCATGGGACAAAGGCAGGCGGAGTGTTTAAGTGCCCCGGTAAGTGAGTTGATGGCCAGGCGTAGACACCATGTGTGTTCCCAGGAACACCGATGTGCCAGCAAGTGGCCGGTCCCTCCCTGCTCCCAGCTCTCTGGGGCCCCTTCTGAGTGTCCCCAGCCCAACCCGTGCCCACCCACTTTCGGCCTTGAGGTTTCCTTCCCTCCCTTCGGCTATCTGGGGTCAGGTCTGCATTTCCAAAGGGCCAGGAAAGTCGCCCCCTCCCCCACCAGTCCTCCTCCAGGGCCCCCAGGAGCAGTTCTAAGTCACCGCTAGGCTGGAGCGGGAATGCTACAGGGCTCTGCTCCTGAGCTAGCCTCTACCCTGCCCTAGGTTTGCCCTACTCCTGGAGTTCTTGAGCCTTTCAAGGCTTTTTACGTGAAATCAGTTCAGTGTTTGAGGGGAGGCAGGAAAACTCTCAAAGGCGTACGGACCTCACGATGTTGAGAGCAGAGCACTTAGGCAAGGGCTTGACTATTTAATCAGGTAGGGACCTGCTACAGACACACAGGAAGCCCTGTGGCATCTGCCCAGATCAGAAGGACTGAGTCGGGGAAAGGGGTGTGTGTGTGTGTGTGTGTGTGTGTGTGTGTGTGTGTGTGTGTGTTGGAGGGGTGGAATCTGTGCCCACCCGGTCCTCTTGGCAGTCTTTGAAAGGGGCGGATTCCAGGTGGTGGAAATGGAGCGGGGCAGGGAAGCCTAGGCAGGTGCAGGGTGGGCAGGGCTGGGTCCTGTGCTTTGTCTTCAGGTGTTTGCGGAACCCTGGGGTGGGACCCCAGCTCCAAGGGCCCAGAGCCTTGCACAGAGCACCTGCCCCTAACTGCCCAGTCTCCCAGAGAAGCAGCTGGAACTGAGGCTGCGGTTTGGGCTCTGCGGCTCCATCCAGCCTTCCATGCAGCCACTGACCATGGTCTTGCAGCTCCTGCTGCTCCATTCGGCCTTCCTTAGGCTCAGCTCCTGGGGGCCCTTGGCCCAGGGGCGTGGCTTTCACTCGCCAACAGTTGGTAGGTGGAGAGTGTAAAGTCCTTAAGCTTTGGGATTTGGATCCCAGGGGACCCACCCAAATGACCTTGACCTCCTTCAGCCTGGCCATCCTTCTTCGACTTCAACTGGCCCCAGGAGGTTCAGGAAACCATCCAGATTCCAAACAATGGGAGTGCACCCCTGCTCGTGGATGTGCAAGTGTTCGTGTCCAATGTATTTAACGTGGTAAGTGTCCTCTGGCCATGGAGGGAAGCAGGGCCCAGGCGCTGAGTTGGGGATGGGCCAGGACAGCCCCAGCCAGTGGGGGGGGGCTCCTGCTTTCTCTTGTCCCATAGCGCTGACCCCCGGGTGACACACTGCCCCCTCCCTCAGGACATCCTGAAGTACACAGTGTCCTCCACGCTGCTGCTTCGGCTGGTGAGTGCCCAGGGGCAGGGAAGGTGGGATGGGAGAACCTTCTCTTTGTCCAGCTCAGAAGTACAGGTCTTCATCAAAGCCAAGCCAAGTGGCTTGTATATATATGGAAGCGGGAGCTTTAGTGGCTTCTTTATGTCCCCAGTCCTGGCTGGACACTCGCTTGGCCTGGAACACAAGTGTCCACCCACAGCATGCGGTCACACTGCCCTGGGACTCACTCTGGACTCCGGGACTCACTATTCAGGAGGCGTAAGTGAGGCGAGAGTTCTCATGCCAGGAGGCCCCCTCCCTGGTGGCCCACAGACCACAGGCACACCCCTCTGCCTCTGTCCCCCTCACCCTTCTGGAACCGGGATGGCAGGAGAGGGCCACTGGGCCAGGCTGGGGTCTCCCCTACCTCCCCCTTCTGAGAAATGACCAAGCCTCCAGCTGCACTATCTCCCCTCACCAACAGGCTTTGGGTGGACTGGCAGGACCAGAGCCCGCGGGCCCGAGTGGACCCCGACGGACATGTCGACCTGTATTTGGCCCTCACCACGGAGACCAACTGTGACTTTGAACTCCTCCACTTCCCCAGGGACCAGAGCGACTGCAACCTCAGCTTCTATGCTCTCAGCAACACTGGTGCTGACGGGACAGGAGCTGGGGGTGGTATGGAGGGTAGGGAAGAGGAGGGGAAGCCTCTGGCCTCCAGCGGACATGACATGGGGGCAGCCGGCCTGTGTTCACACCGGTCCACCCTAGGCTTAGGGGAGCTGGAGAGATCCTAGAGCAGACAGCACACTTCTCCCGTGCACCTCCCAAACAGTGGCCCGCCTCCCAGCTCTCCCCTGCTCCGGGCTGCGGCCCCCCCCACAGCAGCTGCCCTCAACGGCTGGGCCGCTTGTGTCAAGCCCAGAGCCCGAGGCTGCTGCACCCACCCAGTAACTAGCCCACAGACCCACCGGTGACGTCCAGCTCGGCCAGAACCCCCACCCTTGCCTCACATCCCTCTCCCCTGGGAAATACTACAGCTGCCGCCCCCTGAGGCTAACATCGCAGGTGTGAGCGGATATGCTGGTGGAGTCCAGACCACGTCCCCCTCCAAAAAGTGGGGCCAAGTGCATACTAATAGTTGCACAATGAAAATTCACCTCTGAATCTGAGAAGGCCCTTCCCCTGGCTGGAGAGAATGTGGGGGGATGCCCAGCCCGCGCACAGAGTGTGTTCACCTCCTGGTCTGCCTCCAGCCACCATCAGAAGTCTCCACCAGCCCTGGACGCCGGCTAGTCCCTGGCGCGTACTCCCAGAAAGAGAGGAGGGAGGGGCCGGGACCACTTCCTTCTTCCTTGCCCACTCTCCCCTGCCTCCTTCCAGTGCTAGAGCTGGAGTTCCGGGCCCGAGCAGTGAATGAGATAGTGAGTGTCAAGAGGGAATACGTCGTTCGGGACTTGAAGACCCAGGTCCCACCCCAGCAGCTGGTGCCCTGCTTCCAGGTGACGGTGAGTCGGGTGTGGCTGACAGAGAGCTGGTTGGGGGGGGTGGGGCATGAAGCTTGTGGTCACAGGCCACAGTGCCGCCTTTCAGCCTCCCAGACCCCGTGTGCCCTCCCACAAAGCCCTGTCTTCCTTCCAGTTGCGCCTGCAGAACACAGCGCTGAAGGCCATCATAGCTCTGCTGGTCCCTGGGGAGGCGCTGCTGTTGGCGGACATGTGTGGGGGGCCGCTGCCCCTCCGGGCCACCGAGCGCATCGCCTACAAGGTGACCCTGCTCCTGGGCTACCTTGTCTTCCACTCCTCCCTGGTGCAGGCCCTGCCCAGCTCCTCCTCCTGCAACCCGCTGCTCAGTAAGCCTTGCCCCCCTCACCTGGCCCTGGGGGGGTGCTCTGCCGAACTCCTGGGGCACGAGGGGTGCAGGCCTGGCCCTGACCTCCCCCCCACCGCCCGCAGTTTACTACTTCACTGTGCTTCTGCTGCTGCTTTTCGCCAGCACCATGGAGACCGTGCTGCTGGCTGCGCTGCTGGCCCGGGGCAACCTCAGGGCCCAGAGCAGTCCTGGCCCAGCCCCGAGAGGGGAGGACCCAGGGCCACGTCCTGAAGGTGGGCAGGGACCCCTTCCCGGAGCAGGGGTAGGGGGAGGAATAAGGCCAGGAGCAGAGCTGGCAGGCTGCCCACTAAGGGCTGAGGCCGGGGGTCCTTAGGCTGGTTAGGGGCTCCATGCCTTCACTCTGCTGGCTCCTGTGTCTGTCCTTGGAAGACGCAGGTATGGAGCAGGAAGCCAGGATAGCTTCCCTAAGGGCCAGGTGACTTCAAACTCCCAGAGATAACCCTATGCCCTCGCAGCCTCTCTACAAGGGTGCTTCTTCAGCTCCAGATGGCCTGAAATGGGCCAGACCCCAACATTTATCGGTTGTTAAATCGAAGGAAGGGAGAGATACGGGCTGACAGTCCCCAGGGTTCGCCCTCCTGCTCTGGGCCAGCATGCTGGGTGAGCCCTAAAAAACCACCTGCCTCTTGCCCCACCAGAAGCTCCCGGAGTGAAGGGGTCAAGGAGGAGCTGGGCTGAGGCCGCTGACCGCATCTTTTTCCTGGCGTATGTGGTGGGCGTAGCGTGTAGCCAATTCTCCTTCATTGGTTTCTGGATGTGGGCAACGTGCAAGTCTGACCCAGCCCCTGGCGAGGTCATACCCCACGGTGGGCAGCCCAGGCTGTAACAGGGCCAGACCCAGGGCTGCAGGGGGAGGGTCATGACAGGGCCTCTGGAGAGAGGGGGAGGGAGGATGACTCTCTCCCCTAAGCCCGGAGGATCCCAGGCCACCCCGAGTTCCTCCTTCTGATCGCAGGCAAGCAGAGTGTGAAATAAACCCGTCACCCTCAAGGGTCTGTCTTTGCTGGGCTCAGCTGCTCGCTCTTGTCCTAAGTCGGTGGGGCCGCCACTTTGCGCCCAATCCCCACTACACTCCTGAACTTGTCACCTGCCACTGTGTACCAGTGATGTGACCCCCATTTCTGCAACTACGGTTGCTCGGCCTTGGGCCCCGGGGGCACTGGGCACCAGGAGATAGGGGTGGGGGTTAGGCCACGCAGGGTGGCCAGAGCTTCTCAAAATTCCTTTTGCAGTGTGCGGGAACCCCGGAGGCGCAGGGAGAGGGCACTCCTGCTCCAGCACCTGGCGGATGCCTGGGAGGCAGAACACCCCGGATTTTCAGGCCCACGGGTGATGGGGAATACATTTTCTGCGCCCAATCCCTGAGCGGATTAATCCCGCTTGCTTTTTCTCCATGCCCTCTGGCTGCGCTGTGGCCCGCCCCTCTGGCCTACCCACGGTTCTGGGCTAGAGGGGGCATTCCCCACCCCCAGCTCTGACCCGGGCGGGAAGTGGGCTGTTTGCCCTCCTGCTCTTGTACACGAGGGAGCCGTGGCCCTTTGTCTTTCTTCTCTGTCCCTTCCTGTCTGGAAACCATCACGTGGCCCATGCAGGCTCAGGGTCAGGAGCCTTAAGGTGGAAAGGAACCCAGGTATTCTGAGAGTGCTAGTCTGGGGGGGGGGTCCAGGAAGAAACACAGACCAGGACTCGAGGGCTCGGGGACAGGGCTCTGGACTAGGGAAGGGGTGGAAGAAAGTCCCTCTCCCCTAGGATGTCAAACTCACCAGGCCAAGAGGCAAGTTAACACTGATTTATCTGTCCCGTAACATGGCTGCTCCGGCAGAGCCAGGCAGGGGCCGCAGGAGGCTCAGGCAGAGCCGGGCCGGGGCCGCAGGAGGCTCAGGCAGAGCCGGGCCGGGGCCGCAGGAGGCTCAGGCAGAGCCGGGCCGGGGCCGCAGGAGGCTCAGCGGACGTGTCAAAGAGGCGGTCGATCATGTCGCCCACCTGCTCCACACGGTACTTGATGTACTTCTCCGGGTTCTTGGTGAAGGGCACGCTGCCGTACCTGGCCAGGCGCTGAGGTCAGGGGCAGGCTAGCAGCCTCCCCAGATCCACCTCAGCCCAAGGCACTTCTGCAGCGTGCCCCTGAGTGATGCCCGTCTGGCCCCAGAGCAAAGCGCAAGGCACTGGCTCTGTCACCCACACCCACATACCCCTCCGTGTTTTCTCGAAGAAGCACAGCGCAGAGACCCAGCAGGGGAAGTGAAGGGCACAGGGCTGGGGAGGTGCAGGCAGAGGGCTCACCTTTGCAGAAAGGCCCCATAGGTCTCCCTGACAATATTTTTCTGCGCTTGGCGAATCTTGTCTCTCTGCTCCATGTCAGGAATAGCCCAGGCCTTCTGGATCTTGCACAATTCTTCAAGGCCATCATTGAAACCCTGGCCGCCAAAAAAGGTAGAAATAGAAGCGACCCAAAGACAAAGACTCCAGGCCAGTGTCCCTGCAACAGCAGCAGGGAGCCACGGAGGGGAGGGGACCCCAACTCACCTTGAACCGCTCCTTGATCATCTGCCGCTCCTTGTCCCTTAGCTGGGGGAGGTGAGATAGGGCAGAGAAAGTGTTCCTCAGAGCAGAACCGCCCGGCCACTGGCTCCTTCCCCAAATGCCTGAGCCCAGCCCTATCTCCTGCCGCTGTGGTGGCCACAGGCATCCTTCGCTCTTCCCATTTTTTTCCCAGCGACATGACAAAAAGTATCACACCTGCTAGACACCCCTTCCCAGCCCAGGCCTTCTGCGCACCTTGACTCCCGGTTGGAACACAGGTAGATTCTTCTCAGCGATGTAGTCAGTCACCTTTAACCAGCTGCCCGGTGGGGAGAGAAGCAGAAGGCAGAGCAGGGACAGTTCAGGCTGCTGCTTCCCAGGGGCTGGTTTGTTTTGTTTTGTACATCTCTGTATCTATTAGGGGAGGGGTGCTCCGCAATCGTTAGGGCACAGCTAAGCCGAGCACAACTGAGATTTTCCCTTGGAAAAAGAAAATGTTGGGGCTGGTGGCTTTCAAAACTAAGAACAGGAAACAGAATTCAATACATTGAACGAGCACTAGTAGCTGCACTTCACATCGATCTCCTGGAGAATAAAGACGAAGAAGTGGATGAGAAAGGAGGGAGGGAGCAGAGGACAGACAAAGCGAGCAGGAGGGAGACCACTCACACGCAGCAACACCAGGGGAAACACACAAACCGAGGAGGGACAGGGATGAGCAGCAGTGTGAGCGCAGCAAGTTCAAGTGCTCTCCCGACCTCGCTCTTTGCCCAGCCTCACATCCCCACACCCGTGAGGCAGCCTCTGGATTCTTCCTAGCATGCGCCCTTGGCACCCCACCCTCTGGAGAGGCTGCCATAGCAGCCCCCAGGGAGCAGGTGGTGGTAGAGGGGGGCTTCCCTCTCCATCCTGTGTGGTTAAACAGCAAGGGGAGCACTGGGTCCACAGGGGAGCACTTCCCCACCCCCGAAGCACTCTGACTGAAGCTCCGGTAGGAAGAGTGAGTGAAAGATTTGAGCCTGGGGGGTGAGGGGAGGGCGCGGCGGGGCCCACCTGCGCTGGTAGGTCTGGATCTGCTGCTCAATGTGCTCCCGGTAGGAGCGCTCAGCAGTCTTCTGGGTCACGGCCACCAGCTGGATCAGCTCAGACCGGGGGGGGGGGGGGGGGGGCGAGCAGAGGGGGACCAAACTGGTTTTCGGGGCCCAAAGGCTGCTGGTCTCCACAGCAGCACCCGCAGGGCCTGCCCCACACCGCCCCAGGTCCTGGGACTCCAAGGGGCAAAGCGCTGCCCTCCCCGCCTCGCCAGGCAGAGGGCACAGGTGGCCCCAGAAGGGCGGGGGCAGGGGGGAGCCTCGCGTACGCACAGGCCCCCTGCAGCCACTCACTTCTCCAGGGCCTTGAGGATGTAGTTGTAGTTGTTGTGCAAGAAGATGGCGCTCAGGGCAGGGTCCTCGTACACCTTGGACTTGCTCAGGAGGTTCAGCTGTAGGTTGCCCAGGACCTTACCTGCATGGGGAGGGAGTGGCGACATCCGGGGGCAGTCTGACCAAAACCACCCAGTCCCTGGCTCTTGAGCCAAGTCCAGCCCTTGTCCTTGTCCCTTCCAACCTCAGACTCCACAAGCCTCAGGAGCCCTCTGCCTGGCCCTGCTCAGCCCCGCAACGGGAACTTAGGTTACAAATCCCAAGGTCACGAAGAGGGCTTGGGAGTGGTCGGGGAGCAGCAGGAGGGCACAAGGGAAGGGAGGGAAAGGCGGGAGGTGGGCGCCCGGGGCTGCCAGCGGCACTCACAGATATAGGTGCTTAGCAGACGCTTGCTGAACTCGGAGCTGTAGCTGGTGGCAGAGGAACTGGTCTCTGGGAGGAGAGAAGACCAGTTACTGCAGCTGGGGCAGCAGTCAGGACCCTCTCTGGCCTTCCTTCAGCCCTGGAAGCAGCTGTGCAAGCCCTGGGAGGGGCCCCTGAGCCTTCCTCAGGCTGACTGGACGCAGAGGCGCTCGGGGGTGGGGCTGCTGAGCTGCTGGGCTCCTGCTGCTGCGGGGAGAACTGCCTCAGCCTCTTTCTGGAACCCAGGGCAAGCCCCTCTCCCCTGATGGTGAAGGCTAATGAGCAGCCCGTGATCAGCAGGAAGGCCGGCAGGACAGGAGCGGTAGGCCCCCTGCCCCCCAGCCCCGACTCATGCCGGGTGCTACCTACTCCCAGGCCCATTTATCCCACTGTGGGCTCCCCACAGCCTCTCCCCCTTCTCCCATACTGGGCTCCTCTGCAGCAGCAGGAGGGTGGTGGTGTATGGGGAAGGAGGGGGGAGGCAGGTGCTGGGCTAGCCGGGGGGGGGGGGGGGGGGGGCGTAGGCAGGGTGCCACCTGGATAAGCTCAGTGACAGAAAGTGGCCCTGCAGGGAGCAGAGAGAGTTGGGAGCGCCCCGAAGAAACTCATGTCCCCCCGACCCCCGCTCCCCACTAGGTCCTCAGTCTGTCCAGATGCCTCCGTCCCCAAGAAAACTCACCCATGGGGTTTCAGAGGGGTAGGATGGGGCTGCAGAGCCCTGCTGCTTACCTCGGGGGTCTAAAGGAATATTGTATGTGTCCCCAAGAACTACGGAGTGAAAGGCGGCGCACTCAGAGGGGAAGGGGGAGAGACAAAGAAGGGAAAAAGACGCAAAGTGCAAACACAGGTTAGAAACCGTGTCCCCAGAGTCAAGCAGACCCCACCCCGTGACAGCCAGAACACAGACAGCAGGACACACCCCAGCTGGACCCCTGAAGGTGAGGGAGCACGAAGCCAAGTGGGGATCTGAAAACTGCAGGCCAGAGGCCGCTCCTGGCTCCCTCGTCCCCAAAATGGAGGGAGGGGGAGGGCCCGGGGACCCAAACAAGTTGGGTTGGGTCTCGGTACTCAGAAATGCCAACCTCCTTCCATGCCAACCTCCCCAGCTCCAGTGCCAGGGCAGCGGTCAGTGGGAAGACACTGGGCCGGCCCTGAGACAGCAGCCCACAGAACGGTCAGCTGTGTGACTAAGCGGGAGGACAGGCGAACGCAAGAGCAGGTGGAGGAATGTGGAAGGTGGGGCAAGGCAGGTGGGCCATCTTCGAATCAGGGAGGGCCACTCTCCAGAGTGAGGACGTCGGAAGGAGTGAGAAGGGAGGGAGGTCGGGTCAGAAAAGGAACAGTCAGACCCCACTCCACCGGCTGGGGTTATCTCTCCCAGAGGTGGCCAGTCACCCCACGTCTCCAGACAAGAGGGAGGAGTCAGGGATGGGTAGAGGGCCCCACTGGGAGGTGCCAAGTACCTTGGGAGGCCAGCATGGCCCCTGCCGTCTCTTGGAAGTCTAGGAGCTGCTGTAGGAAGAGGATGGCCTGTGTGGGGAGAAAACAGGTCCAGGAAGAAGGTCAAGGGCAGGACCTCAAGGTCGAGATCACCTCCCAAACACACCCCCTCAGACCATTCCACGGCAAGTGCAGGGCCAGGGGTCTGCCACGTGAAAAGGGTGGTTGCAAGCTTCCTGCCCTACTGGAGACGCCAAGGACTTTGCCATCCATCCTGCCACCAACACACTGGCTCTGGGCTAGGCCAGACCCTTCCCTCCCCAGACGACCTTGGGCAGCACCTACGTTGCTTGTGAGCTCGTGCACGGTGCCGTCCTTGGGCATGTTGTATTCCTTGTCTGGATCATTCTGTGGGAAGAATAGCCCAGCTTCCTGAACCTGCTCCCAAGGCCTTGGGCCCCACCCCAAGCCCCAGGCAGTCTGCGCTTGGTGCCACCTCCTGGTAGACAGGGGTCAGGGCGCCCCTTAGGCAGGCAGGCAGGCTAGAGAGACGGGACAGGAAAAATGGGGCAGGAGTGTCACCCCTGCGGGCTCCGGAGCCCCCGGGGAAAGAAAGGGAGGCAAGTGGGTACTGACAGGAGACCAGCAGCCCCTCTTGGCGGCCTGCCCTCTGCAGGAGCTCCTGAGGCCGGTCCCTGGCGGTCCTGCCCGCAGCAACTAGGGCCGTGGGTGGCCCCGGAGAGAGGGAGAGCACCTTGATGTTGTCAGCAAAGTCCTCCAGGGCCTTGGCTCCAACGGTCTCCATGGAGGTGATGAGGCTGGGCAGCTTGTTCTTGGTGCTGGCAGCCGTACCCTGAGGAAGCACACGGCTGCAGGGCGGACCCGCTCCTCGCCAGCCGCTCCCCTGCCCCGCACGGCAGGGCCTCCCCTCCTGTCCTGTCACCCCGCGACTGGGTCCCCTTGACCAGGGCTCTGCAAAAGCTGCTTCCATGCAGCTTTGGAGCAGAGGTGCGAGGGTGGAGAAGGCGGTTCCCCCTCCCTGGGTCCCCAAGGGTCTTCCCACCCACATACCTGGAGCACCTGGTCAAACTCGGGCTTGGTCTGCTTCAGGTGCCGCAGGATGGGGAAGACGGTGAGCACGGCGGAGAAGTCGTGCCGAATGATGGCCTTCCGGGCCGCAGACACGATGTTCTCCCCTTCGAGCATCAGCCCATCCAGCGCATCCTGCGAAAGCAGAGCAAGGCCGTGGCTCACGGAGGTGGCAGAGTGGTGACAACTGCCTCCTAGGGATGGTCAGGGCCGCCGGAGGGGCTGGGGGAAGCCAGCAAGGCCCAGAAGGGGACAGCAAGCCCCCCACACACGGCGGGGGTAGCTCTAGCTGAAGGCTACTGGACGGCAGCTCTGGCCCGAAGCCCAGCTTGCGCAGCGGCAGGTGTGCGGGGACATCTGGTCAGTCGGGGACCGGGAGCCTGGTGGGGGTCCCCATGGCTGGGGACCAGGGCAGCACCTGGATCAGGGAGTCAAAGGTCTTCTTCTGATGGTGCTCGGGGATGACGTCCGTCAGCAGCTGGTACTCGCTCTGGGCCAGCTTGACGAAGGCGCTGACGCAGTGAATGTAGGCGTCGGTCTCCACGTCCAGCGTGTCGTCTCTCCCTGGGGGGACAGCAGTGCCCTGAGCTGCTGGTCTGGGAGCCGCCGCCTTCCCTGCGGGGGGGCACGGGTCTCCCCAGCTCCTGGCCGCAGCCCGGGCTGGCAGCAGGCGCGGGGAGGAGGCGGACTATTCTGGCAGAAAGCTGAGAGAATTCCAGCAGGCCTGGCTGCTTCGAAGGAAAACCAGGGCTGCAATCCAGCCTGTCCTGGCTTCAGTTTCAGCTCTGCCAGACAGTGTTCACGTCCCAGAGCATCAGGCACTAAAGATGTTGGGGAGATGGATGGAGGGATAAAGAGGGAAGAGTCCTACATCGGCTTCCTGGCTACGGTGTGCCTGCCCCCAGGACTGAGGATTCTGAATCGTACTAGAAAGAGGACAGCCAGGGGTGGGTGAATGGCAGTGCCCACGTCAAGGTGGCAGGCACCGTGGTCACCCATCGGAGAAAATGCCGGGCCACTGAAGGCAGTTCTCAGCCCCACCAGACCTTCTGGAATGTCTAAGAAGGCAGTGGGCTATGGCCTAGGAGGCTAGCTGGCATGGGGTCAAACTTTGAGAAGGGGCCATGATTCCCAGAAAGGGAGGGCTTTCTTGCTGGTCAGCTGCCCCAGGAGACCCAGGACCCACTAGCGGAGGCTGGGGCAGGGGGCGCCCCCAGGCAACCTGGTCCCACAAGCAAAGGAACGGGCTCCGAGTCAGAGCTGTTGTTGGAGTCGGATGTCAGGGCTCCCTGCTCTCCAGGGAGCCACCTTCCAAGTAGCGGCAGCTTCTCCCCTTGGCCCAGGCCCTGAGAGCCAGGCACACACGCCCATCTGGAGAGAGGCAAGGAGACCTAGTGCCCAAAAGAGAGACTTGAGAGAGAGAGGCAAACAGGCCTGGCTCATCTTCAGAGCAGAGCCCTCCGGGGACCTCTGCCAAGGCAGCGGCGGCTGCCCTCGGGCTGGGCTGCGGTACTCACCAGCCAGCGGCCCGTGCTTGTCGTTCAGGGCCTCGGACAGGTGCTTAACTCGGAAATCATGCTCGTGACCTAGCGAGACGTCGGCCGTACAGACACAAGCAGCGTTTATCCAAGGGCCGGGTGGGCTGCCCCTCGGGGACAGGGAAGAAGCCCTCGATCTCCAGGAGGGGACGTGAGATGGGGAGGGGGGCAGGGGAAGGGGCACCGGAGAGGGCTCTGAGCCCCTCCTCTGCAGCGGACCATCTTGGGAACAGCCATTTCAAGCCTGACTTGCAGTGCCCCAGACCGTCCTTGAGAGCTGGTTCTCTAAGCCCGAGGCCAAGAGAGAAGCCTGTGGGACGACCAAGGAAGGTTCTGGAGAGCTTCCGGCAGCTGCGGAGGGTCTGATGCTTGGCCCCAAGGGGTTTACCCACATCACCATATTTGGGGGTGGCCTGGAGGCCTAGGCCAGCTTGGTCCTGCCACTGCTGGTCTGAGCGTGAAAGGGCTGCCCGTCACAAAGAACTTTCTCTGAGTTCAAATAGGAGACAAGGACAGAGACAGGGAGGGAATGGGTAGGAAGCCTCAGGGAGGGCAGAGCTGCCGTCAGCCAGATAGGACCAGGCCAAGGCCACGACACCTGCCCCTGTGCCAGCTGGAAGGAGTGGCACCAGGGACCTGCTGTTCCCACCCCTGCTGCCCTCTCAGGGACTCTCCCGTGGCCCTCCTGGGGGCTTGGAGGCTCTGCCCTGCCACGAGAGTGGACACAGGGTGGAGGAGGAGGGAACAGGAGAAGAACACAGAGTGATTACCTTCCAGAGGAATGAGGTTAGAGCCCCCCTTTTTCCCATCTAGACCATGCTGGGAATACTGTTTCAGAAGGTTCTGAGCCTTACGGATCGTCCCTGTCACCAGAGCCACACAGAGAGGAGACAAGAAGACCTAGGAAATGAGTGAGAGAAAACAGCAGCGGGCCTCCACCTGCCCACCCCCGCCCAGAGCCCCACACCCTGCCCCACAACAGTGAGCATGCCCACACGCCATCTGTCCAGCAGGCCCCTTCCAGGACCCCCGGAGGCACTGCACAGGGACAAGGAGGAACGGGCACGGGGTGTGCCCCACATGGGCTCCTGATTCTGTTCCTGACCCTCACCGCTCTGGATCTGAGTTCTCCTTAGGAAGCGTAGTGGGTGAAGATGAGATGGGCCAAAAAGCCCATCAGGAGAAGCCCAAAATAAAAGACACTACTGAGTGCCATGTAAGTTGGACCAGACTGGGGCTCCAGATGGAGGAGCTGGTGATGGCACTCTCACACCCAGAGGGCAGAGCCAAGCTGGCAGAGTCTGGGGAACCCCTGAGGCCGATAGGCCCATGGCCCGGTCCGAAACACTAGTAGGAGTCAGAGTTCCTGGGCATGCTCAGTGCTGGGACGTGGACACATGGAGGTCGACGGAAAGCAGAGCCCGGGAGCTGGTGAGACGGGACTGAGCTTCCTGGGAGAGCGGTGCCCAAGACAGAAGGCTTGGAAACCCTGAGGCAGCCTGGCCCCGTGCACCAAAGCCACCTGAACCCCCAAAGCAATCAGAGAAAACTCAGAAGCTCGGCTGGGGGGTTCTCGGAAGCCACCACACAGAGCCGGAGGCAGGACGGTAGACAGGGGACATGCTTCCGGCATGGAGGAAAAAAACAACAGTTAGTATCACAAGTGAAGTCAACAAAAACAAAATCCCAATGCCTACAGCCTCTGGGGTCAGCTACCCCTGTGGGAATGAGACATCTCAGGGCAGGAAAGGGGGGAGATAAAATAGCATTTAAAAGAGACGAGGATAGCTGCTTTGTTAATAAAATGCACTGGGAGCAGGGAGGAGGCCCCCACACGTAACTCTGGTCCATCTTCCCTGGAGACTCCTGCGTCCCCTGACCCCCAGCCATGTCCCAGAACAAAGTGAGGCTGCCTGGGTTCTGGCAGTTCCCCAAAAAGCTGGGGGAGAAGGGACAAGGTCTGGAGTGGCTTTCTGTTTAGACCATGTGACAATTAGCTACTAATGACCAAGTTCAGGGCCCTGGCTCAGCATCTGTCTCCCCGTGTTCTCCCCATTCAGTGAGCAGTCCTGCTAATGAGCGAATCAGATTCCTGCCCCAAAGCCGGCCGGCAGGAGATGGGCTCACACAGGGGCCATGAGGAGGCTCACCGGCTCACGGGCGTGGACGCAGACTGAGGACACTGATCGGGCAGCCGTCAAACCCATCAGGTGCCCAATGACCACGGAGACGCTGAGATTGGTATTAAATTACCAACCGACTGAGGCCTCCCTTGCTCCTCTCCTCTGAGCCAGGAGCAGATGGGTCCCAGGGGCCTGGCTCCCTAGTTTCCCACATCAGTCCCGACCCCGGCTGCTGACAACTCCGGAAATTCCGCAGCAAGCTCAGGGATCCTCAGAGCCTGAGTCTTCCTCCGTGGCCCATAAGCCAAGGACAGCCTAGGCCCACTGCGAGCCCTGCCACGGCCAGCCAATACCTGGGGGGCGGTACAGACCATGGGCCTGCCCCCCATCTGCGCCCCCGCCATGGGCCTATAAGAGAAGAGATGGGGAAGAGAGCCCAGACCAGCGGAGGCAGGCAGCCTCACGGCCTCACGGAGAGAGACAGCCCCTGCCCAACGCACAGAGGCACAGGGACGGACCGACAGGGTGTCAGCAGCCGCGGCCCAGCAGGCTGGCTCAGCGCAGTGGTAGGAGCAGGTTTTTAGGTGATGGCCAGGGGACCCACGCCGGGGGGGGGAGGAGGCGGTGCACCTCCTGCTGGGGCCACCAGTCCTCTGCTCGCTCGGGCGCCTGAGGGCAGCTTTCTCCAAACCCCAGTTAAAGGCCCGAGCAGGAGCAGGTGCTCTCTGAGGGGCACGGGCAGGAAACACTCTCCACACAGCGCTGTCATGAGGGGTGGGTCCCAGTGGCCACGCCGGGCGTGTTCCCGAAGCCACAGCTCGGCAGTGTGGGCTAAGGTGCGAGCAGCCCCTGGCTCTCGAGCTTTCTCTCCCTGGTGCTGCTCACAGCAGCCCCTCGCCCTGCAACACCCTAGCTTCCCCAGGCTGCGGCCGACACACGAAGGCATTTCACCCGGAGCGTGGAGCCTCAGCAGATGGGGAGTCACCTGCTTTCTGTCCTCCGTACCTACAGCCGGGGGTCACTGTGAGGACAAGCTCGGGAAGGGCCGACGCCGCTAACCCCAAGGCAGCTGAAGGCGACGCAGGTCCCACACAGCCTTCCGGCGGGGGCTGAATGGGCCGGGGTGCGGGCTCACCTGGCCTCTTGATGGGCTTCTTGGTGGGCGTGTCTTTCCTCTTGTTGGGGATGGCAGGGGAGTAGGGAACCCCAGAGGAAGAGCTGCTCTTCCGGAAATGCTCCTTCAGGCCCTTGATGGAGCGGTCTAGCTGGCTGGAGCGGATCTGGTAGTAGACGTTCATGAAATCTGAGGAGAGATGGGGGGGGGGACAGCTGTGGCAGCTGGGTCCCTGCCTCTCTTTCCCCTCTAGATGCAGTGGGCAGGGCAGTAGTAGAGCCCACCGTTTCGGTTTGCTAACTCATTCCTAGCACCTGCTGTGGCTCCCAGCTACCCACATAGCCTTGTCCCAAATCAAGCCATCTTAAAAGAGGGGAGAAAGACAATAGAGCTGCTAATTAAATTTTGAAGGTAAAGTTCTTTGAGATAAAAAACATAAAATTAGGGGGCACCCAGGCGGCTCAGTGGGTTGAGCGTCTGACTTTTGATTTCAGCTCAGGTCATGATCTCACAGGTTGTGATATCGAGCCTCGTGTTGGCCTCCACGCTTAGTAGCGAGTCTGCATGAGCCTCTCCCTCTGCTCCTCCCCAGGGTATGTGCGCACACCCTCTCTCTCTCAAACAAATAAATAACATCTTAAGAATAAATAAACATCGAGATCCACCTTAGTAAGGGGTCAAAGGATGTGAGCGATTTACAGGAGGCAAAGAGACAACAAATGGCAGTGAATGAAAAACACTATGTCTTCAGCCATTCGTGACATGCAAATTTTTTAAAAAAGGACCATGGCAGCCCCAGCTAAGATAAAGAAAATTAATGAAGAAGAAAGAGCCTTGGGACCATTGATGGCTCTTTGGACTGGCCCCACCCACCTGGAGAGGAGCTGCAATGTTAAAAAAGTCACAAACCTGTTTGGCCACTTCTTTTTTCCTTTTTTATTAACACATAATGTATTATTTGCCCCAGGGGTACAGGTCTGTGTATCGTCAGTCTTACACATTCAACAGCACTCACCATAGCACATACCCTCCCCAGTGTCCATCACCCAGCCACCCTATCCCTCCCCCCACCCTCCAGCAACCCTGTTTGTTTCATGAGATTAAGAGTCTTTTACTGTTTGTCTCCCTCCCGATCCCATCTTGTTTCATTTTTTCCTTCCCTACCTCCCACGACCCCCTGCCCTGCCTCTCAAATTCCTCATATCAGAGAGATATAATAATCGTCTTTCTCTGATTGACTTATTTCGCTCAGCATAATACCCTCTAGTTCCATCCATGTTGCAAATGGCAACATTTCATTTTTTTGGGGGTTTTTTTGATGGCTGCATAGTATTCCATTGTAAATATATATGCCACATCCATTCATCTGCTGATGGACATCTGGGCTCTTTCCATTGGTCGGCTACGGTGGGCATTGCTGCTGTACCGTTTGGCCACTTCTACCTGATAATTGCGTCTTTGAGAAAACACCCAAAGAACTCCCTACATAAGGAAAGCGTCCACACAAGTATGCTCACAACAGGACTATCTATCAATACTCAGAACACTGGAGAATCCAAAAATGCAAACAGACTGGGAAATACACCATTTCAGCAGTTCCCAACCAATGTGTTGCAAGGAGCTCCAGGGTAAAAAAATGGGCCGAAGCACAGGGGTCTGGAGGTGTCCACTGGCCTCCCTCTTCTCCCTAAAATTCTCCTGCTGAGCCCACAGTCCCCCAAAGTGCTGCTCTGGAGCCGTGGATGTGTTCACACAGTCACATAAGCTATAGATTTACTGCTCATATTATCATTTCCTACTAAACTTTATGAAAAAAAAAAAATTCAGGTGGATTAAAGAAATAAAGGGGGAAGGGAGAGCACTGCGTCTGGCCCTGCCACCTGGGTCCTCTCACCTTGGTTGCGGCCGTACTCCACCAGCCAGCGGGAGATGCGGATCACGTCCTGGAGCACTCCTTCGGGCAGGTGCTCCAGGGGCACCTCCTCTTGGACCTCCAGCTCATCCTCGCCGCTGATCAGATCCAGGATGAGCACAGGGGACACGACCTTGCTGTGCCTGGTCATCAGGCTGCGGAACTCGGACTCCAGAGACTCCTTCCCGCGCTCGAACAGCAGCTTCTATGGGGACAACGGGAGGAAGGAAGGGAGAGGGCTCAGCTGCTTCAGCCTCCAGGAGCCCCTCCTCTGCCTTCACTTCCTTTCACCCAGAGAGGAAACACCAGGAAGCCCTCTCTGCTTCTGTCTTTGCCTTGTGGTCCCTTAACATGTAAGTTCACACGTGAAACTCCAAGTTTTACAAGACTCACGGGCTTCACAAACATGGGCCGATGACTTTCCCGCTGGGCCATTACTCTGTTTTCTTGTTAGAAAAGGTTCGTAAGAAAAAACAAAAACAGATAAATGGAACTATGTCGAGTGAAAAACTTCGGTTCGCAAGTGACACCATCAAAAAAGGGAAAGGACAGCCACAGGATGAGAGAGAACATAGGCAAATCATACACTGGGTAAGAAACAGCCAGCCCGAACACATGAGAGGACAGAAAACATGCGTCCACAAGAGAGAGAGCACGTGAGGGCTCGCAGCAACACCATTTGTAATTGCCAAAAAGTGGAGTGTCCAGCAAGTGGCGAATGTGGTCTCTCCACACAATGTGACGTTCCTCAGCCAGACCACAAACAAAGCGTTGACACACACCACTGTGTGCCCGCATCTTCAAAACAGTATGTGAGGTGAAAGGCGGCAGACACAAAAGGTCACATATTATATGATTTCATTGCTATGAGAAGCCCGGAACAGACAAATCTGGAGGAACAGAGCGCAGACTGTGCCTTGCACGGTGACTAGCAGAGGCTATGTGACTGGGGAGAGAAGCGGAGGTTCGGGGCTCTTGTTTGGGTGATGAACATGTTCTCAAGCTGGTTCCAGGGGTCCCGTGCCAGTCTGTGATTATGCTAGAGCCACTGAGTTGCCTCCTCTAAGCGAGCAAACGTTATGGCAAGTGAATTATAGCTCAAGAAAGATGTCTCCGAAATGAGAAAGGAAGGACTTGGAGTGTCCTTGCTTGAACGAGGAGGACGTACTCTCGGGGAGACCTTCGGCTCACATCTCCTGTAGTCTCTGTCTCCACCCCACCCCCAAGTTCTAGTCCAGCTCTTTACTCTATAACCCAAACTTGGCAGTGACCCCCCCAAAACAAAGTTCTCTGAGCCCTGACACCCCAAACTCAAGAGAGCCCCCCAAGTGCTGCAGCGCACTGTTGACACTGGTGTGTCCCCACTGGTGACTCGTGTTGATCCCACTGTCCTTCAAGGCAAGGAGGCGGGGCCGTGGGTGGTCAGAGACCACTGGCTGGATACCAGCCAGTGTCATACCCAGTGTGACATATGAATGTCCTCATTTCCATCACAGAGCCTGATGGCAGAAACTCTGGGAAGTGCTGCTCTAAACAAAAGCTTTCTAGGTTGGAGAAAAGCCAGGTTCCCAGCTTCCATTTCTTGGCTTACTCCCTCTTCTGGGTGACACACACACACTCAGGGTGAGAACTGTGGTGCCACCAGGAGGGTGTGCCCAGTGACTGTGTCCAAGTTGGCCCTTCCTCTAATGTTCTTCCCGCTCTGGGAGGTTGGGGCTCACTTCTCCTGTCTGCATTCTCCCCTTCCCTCAGTGCCTTGAGTAAATCTCACTTCCCAGCCTTACCCCACCTTGCTCTGGTCACCTACAGCCTCTGATACTGAAACGCAAAGACAGAAAACAGAAGATCAAACATGAAAACATGAATGCAGGTTCCTAGGGCAGTCAAGTTCACAGAGACAGAAAGGAGAATGATGGTTGCCAAGGGCCCGGGGAAGAGAGGAACAGTGTTTAGTGGGTAAGAGTTTCATTCCGGGAAGATGGAAAGAGTTCTGGAGACGGATGGTGGTAGCGGCTACACAACATCAATGTAACTTAATACCACTGAGCTCTTCACTTAAAGTGGTTAAAACAGTAAATTTTATAGTACGTATCTTTCACAACAGAAAAAATACAAACGCGCGTATAAAAACCAAATGTTAGATTTACATTTGATATGTAACTTAGAGTTGAGTTAATTATAAAAATGTATTAAGAATGTATACCTATAATTTCTGAGACAGAAGTCTTAAAGCCTGAAGTACGCATATCGTATTACGTACTACTGTGTCTCCCACTATGTTCTCCTTTAAGAAGGTCCAGTGTCCCTCATGGGGCCGGGGCGGGGACTGGTGTTGCCCAAAACTCCCTCCCACATTAGCCCGCTGGCCCCTCACCACTTTGTTGAGCTCTGGGCTGTCCGGGCTATTGTCCTGGAAATACTCCACAGCCTTCTGAATCTTGGCCATGCTCCCAAGGTACTCCTCCAGCCTGCCTGTGGGGCTGTAAAGGGAGAGAGCTGCTTCAGCCTGGGCAGATGCGAGATAAACAGGCAGGACCAACTGGTGTTTGAAAGAGAAGAGAATGGACACAGGGGACTCCGGGCTCAAATATATTCAAACCCTCCCTCCTGAAGCCTAGCGTCGCTGGCTCAGGAGGTGTCAGCAATGCGAGCCTCTGGTCCTACTCACCCCTCCCTGATGATTTTCTCAGTGTCACTGGCCACATGGTAGTAGCTGATGACATGGTCCAGGCAGGAGAGAGTCTTCTCAACATTCTCCTGCAGCCGCTGCAGGTTCTCCGTCTGCTTGTGCACGGGGATGATGGAGTTCTCCAGCTTCATAAGACGGCTCTCAAAGGATGACAGGATAGACACCTGCGGGGGACAGCCCAGTTTCAGGACTCAGGCTTGTCCCAGGACCGCTTCCACCCATGCATGAGGTCTTCGGAATTTGCTGCCTTTTCTCTGGTTTTCTTTCTTTTTTTTTTTTATTTTTTAAAGATTTTTATTTATTTTGACAGAGAAAGAGAGCACAAGCGGGGGAGTGGGAGAGGGAGAAGCAGGCTTGCTCGATCCCAGGACCTTGGGATCATGACCTGAGCCAAAGGCAGCTGCTTCACCAACTGAGCCACCCAGGTGCCCCTCCTCTGATTTTCTAGATAATAAAGTCCACGAGGGAAGGGATAGGGTGTCCATGTTCACCACTGTATCCCCAGCACCTACCATGTGCATAGCACACGGTCCAAATAAACCGGATGAAGTTTGACTTGAAGGCAGACCGTGCATCGAATGAACTCCTTCCAAGATAATCACCGCAGGATGGCCTCCCTTCCACCCCCGGAAGCCAAATCTCAATTTCTCTTCTCTCTGAAGCTTTCCCAGACTGAACAGGAAGTAGTTTCATACAGAGTAGCCTCAAATGCATTGCTAGTACCTTCAAAACCCTCTCTCTAAGGGTGAATCTCCATTACATAAGGACGAAGACTTTCTGATTGTGTTCTTAAACACATACTCAAAGTCTGCGTCTACTCGATATGAGCTTTTCCAGTCTCCTCTGGAAGTAAGGAAGGAAACTCCTATCTGGTGAGCGCCTGTTGCAGACCAGGCACTATGCAAGACACACTCCCGTGCATTGGCTCCTATGACCTGCACAGCCACGCAGAAGGTTGCCACTGCCTCTGTTAGTAGACGAGTTAACGGAAGCTCAGTGTTACCTGTCAGGAGCCACAAAGAAATCAGTGGAGGGGGCGCCTGTGTGGCTCAGTCAGTTAGGTGTCTGCCTTTGGCTCGGGTCATGATCTGGGAGTCCCGGGATCAAGTTCCCCATCGTGCTCCCTGCTCAGCGGGGAGTCTGCTTCTCCCTCTGCCCTTCACCCTGCTCTCTCTCGCAAATAAATAAATAAAATCATTTTAAAAAGGAAGAAGTAGTAGTAGTGGTGGTGGTGGTGAGGCGAGGACCAGATCCCAGCTCTGATTTCAAAGCTCCTTCTACCCCTCAGTAGAAGGTTGAAGGCTGAGTTTTCTCTACCCTCAGTAATCTCAGAATCTCAGGCCACTCTTGCCCTCTGATCATCACCCGAATTGAGGACAACACACGACCACCACCCAGCCCATGTAAGTCAGGCTCGCTAAATGTTTGCAGAAGGAGAGAACGAAGAACGGAGAGCTCGCACCGAAAGCTGAAAGTCTGTGCCAGCAGGAGCTGCGGCATCCTCAGAGAAGGGGCAGAAAAAGGGAAGGGAGCTAGGTAAGAGACACCCCACACAGCTGCTAGAGAAACCCACACGTTCCGGCCGTCACCACCCAGGCTCGAACCCGGCTCTCCTCCAGTCCGGAGGCCGGTCTGCCCCTCCCACCTGAGAGGTTACTCACCATGTTTTTGGTGAGCTGGTCGCTCTTCTCCAGGCTGTCTCGGATGAAGGACAGCGTCTCCTCCTCCTGGGGGAAGCGGAGGGGGACATATTACAAGAAGCTGGAGGCTGAAGAACATCGCGTCCCGGCCCCACGGCCTCGCCCCCAACCCTATCTCCTCGCAGGGAGTGATCCCTCCTTGCCCTACCGCCCCCCCGCCCCGAGTAGACGCCCCGGCCCGTATCTCGGCCCCTTCCCTCACCTGCTCCCCATCCCCAGCCTCACCTGCTTCAGCTTGTCCTCAATCTCCCGCCGCCGGGCGGACGCCTCCTGCGGGGGTATCATCGCCTCGGCCCAGCAGCTCCCACTGCCCAGAACCTTACCTCTGCGTGCCCTCTCGGCTCCCGTCTCCGCCACACCCACTTCCGCCCTTAGCCCCGCCCTGTGGCGCCCTAGTGGTGCCATATTGAGAGTGGCAAGCGGAATTGGGCTTGCGCAGAACCAAGTAGTGGGCCGGGGCAGGCGGCCATCTTGGGTGTGGCAGGTGCGGCTTCACTGCCTTGTCCGAAAAGGTTCCCCAGCGGCGTGATGTCGCTTCGCCCGCGGGACGGGTGGAGTTCACTTGCGGGCTTCGTGTGGCGGCCGACTGCGGCTGGGGAAGACCATAAGTTTGTTTCCCTAGTTCGCATTTTGTGTCCAGGCACGGATATCGCGTTCCCCACACACTGCAGCACAGAGCGTGTCACATAGTAGGCCCAGAACGTGTGGCCAGTTGATGAGCTCCTCTAACGCCTCTGCCCAGAGCCTCCTCTAACCACAGCTTCAGGGGAGACATTCCTGGGTCAAGGTTCCTGTGGGGTTGGGGGTTCAGCTTTAACCGTAAGACTCAGCTCCTGCAAAACCTGATGTCACTCCTTCCTCCATTCCTTCCCTGCCCACCCTGCCTCTGGCCCTGGTCCTCGGGGAAGTAAATAGCCGTGTGGCTTTGCTCAGTTCCTCTGTGGGTCCAGCATCCAGGCAGAGGAGGATAGACAACGAGGCATGTGCTGGTGGGTGAGAATATTTTGGGATACCAAGCCCTAGTGTTCCCAAGGCCCCGCCCCCCCATCCCAAGACCCACCACATCCAAGAGGAGGAAGAAATGGGACCCAGAGCCTGTAGAGGGATTGGGGAGCTCTTCTGTTGGGGCAGGAGGACCATCTCAGATATGGTGGGTGGCCAGGAAAGTGGGGTTGTAGGAAATCTCCAAGTGCAGCCCTGTTAGAGATGGGGAAGATAAAAAGAGTCATTGTGGGAGGCCACCTGCGATGATTTCACCCAGGCAGTCCTTGTGCAGTCCTGAGAACAAAGGCAAGTGTTTAAACAGTTAGGTGCCACCGTACAGAATGAGGGCCTGGAGGGCTACGGTGGAAATGACTCTAGACTCCATAGACCAGCCTAGAGAGCCCCCTTCAGCACCTGCCTCTCTGAACAGCACCTAGCCCACTGCAGTTGCTCGAGAAAGATATTGATCACGTCTTGCTCTAGAAGTCTGAGGATCCCTATGTTCATGAACAAATACTTTGAACTTGGCACATCATTGCATTTTTTGCAAATAAACTACATATCTGTGTGCTTTTTTGTATTTTCTCAAATCTCCTTCACCAGCTGTAATTTGGTAGCCAGCTAACCTATACTGAGAGCCTTGTTTGTCCATCTCTGTTACAAACACCACCCTTACCCCTTATCTTGTCTAATCCTCACAATAAACTTAAAAGTCAGGCACAGCTGTTTTCTCCCTTCTGCAGATGAGGAAGCTCAGGATCAGAGAGGTCAGGTGCACTAAGTCAACACAGCTGGCTGGGAGAGGATTACCCCCCCACCCCCCAGGCTGCTCCCCACCTCCCCATGCTGGGTGGCTCAGGAGTGTTGTTTGCCGCTATGCAAAACCACTAATCTGATTTTCAAGAAAACCCGTTGTAAAAAACAGGTTCTATTTATGACAACCGTGTCTAGTAAAAGGGAAACAGAATGAAAGATGAGCTTAAATTATTCTCCTCTCTCTTTCTCTCAAATAATAAAATCTTTTTAAAAAATGGGGGGCCCAGGTGGCTCAGCCAGTTAAGTGCCTGCCTTCAGCTCAAGTCATGATCTCAGGGTCCTGGGATTGAGCCCCGTATCAGGCTCCCTGCTCACTGGAGAGTCTGCTTCTCCCTCTCACCCTCACTCTCTCTCTCTCAAATAAATGATTAAAATCTTTAAAAAAAATAAATTGTGTTCATCCCAATGTCAGGCATGTGCTGACAAGTAGACACTGATGAAGTCGAAGCTGTCCTTCCCCAGCTACGCTCAGCACAGGCTGCTTTAGCAAAAGTAAAAGAGGAGCAAGTGGCATTTCAGTTACAGCCGCAGGAGCCTTGCTTCTCACTCGGGAACTTGTGCGGAACACAAAGGTGGCAATCATCGCCAGGCCCCCCACTGCCCTCTCACAGAGATCCTTTTCCCAGGGGAAAGGAGGGTGGTTGAGCTCTCTCCCCCAACAGTGTATTCATTTGTTTGGTAGCTTCCTAATTCCAGACGTTGGAATTCATTGGTGTTCGTCCTGAGGAACCAGGTGTATAAGTCCTCCAAATGTTTCCTGGGCCCGGAACATTTGTATGCCGGGACATATGCCTATGGCTGGGATTACAGCCATCAGAAATATGGCTGACTCACTGTAAAACAGGAAAACACAAACTCCAAAAACAGTAAGTAAATGGATGATTCAGTTTCTCTAGTTTCTAAAGGTAATGAGTTAAAATTACCTTTCCATTAAAACACTTCTAAGGAAACAAATTTTCCTTTTTTTGGTAATGATCAAAAGTAGCCTGTCTTGCTCACTGAGAAATCACCAGCCATTAACAGTGCCATCTGACAGAATGGTCAGGAGGGTGTTTTTTCTTTTCTTTCCTTTGAACTCCTCGCAGGTACAAAATAAGAGAAAGGACCAAGGTGTCCAGAGCCCAGGGGTGGGCAGCCTTTCATGTGCTTTCTTATAAGGAAGAGAGTGCAAAGGATAGAGTTAGCTTCGAAAACTTGTGGGCACAAACCTGCGGTTTGGTTTTCAAACTATTTTTTTCCCAGAGATTTTATTTATTTATGACAGAGAGAGAGAGAGATCACAAGTAGGCAGAGAGGCAGGCAGAGAGAGTGGCAGAGAGGGGGAAGCAGGCTCCCTTTTGAGCAGAGAGCCCGATGTGGGGCTCAATCCCAAGACCCTGAGGTCATGACCTGAGCCAAAGGCAGAGGCTTAACCCACTGAGCCACCCAGGTGTCCCCTATACCTTGATCATCTTTCAATATCAATATCAGAGATCTCCTGCGTCCTTTGCACAGTGTTTCTCGGAAGAGATACAATATAGCAACACCGTCCTCCATTAATGGACACTTGGGTTCTTCCCAGGTTTTTGCTATTGGAAACTCCACCCCTATGCATAATGGCTGGCACATCCCGCACAGACCGCCCCTGTACAGACATCTACACATTCCTAAATTAAAACATTTACTCTAAAAATCTGTAGAGAGGGGTGTCTGGGTGGCTCAGTGGGTTAAGCCTCTGCCTTCGGCTCAGGTCATGGTCTCAGGGTCCTGGGATCAAGCCCCACATTGGGCTCTCTGCTCAGCGGGGAGCCTGCTTCCCCCCCTCTCTCTTCCTGCCTCTCTGCCTACTCGTGATCTCTCTCTCTCTCTCTGTCAAATAAATAAATAAAATCTTAAAAAAAAAAGAAATCAGTGACATTGAAAACAGGACATTAGTAGGGAAAATCAAGGAAATCAAAACTGGTCCTTTAAAAAGATCAATAAAATTGGTAACTTCTACTCAGACTACTCAAGAAAAAAAGGGAAGACACAAATTACTAATATCAGAAATGAAACAGGGGTCATCATTTCTGATCCCATGGACATTAATAATAAGGAATATTATGAGCAACTCTATGGTCTGAAATTTGATAACTTCGATGAAACAGCCAATTTACTGAAAGACACAATCTATCAAAACCCATACAAAGAGAAGTAAATAATCTGAATGGGACTACATCTATGACAGAAATTTAATCAGTAATTAATTTCAAAACAGAAAGCACCAAGTCCAGATGACTTCTACCAAAAGTCCAGATGAATTCTACCAAAGATTTAAGGAAGAAATGATACCGATTCCCTACACTCTGTTTTAGAAATGGAAACAGAGGAGATACTTCCAGACCTATTCTAGGAGGTCAGCATCACTTTAATAATTTTTTTTTAATTTATTTATTTGACAGACAGAGATCACAAGCAGGCAGAGGCAGGCAGAGAGAGAGGAGGAAGCAGGCTCCTTGCTGAGCAGAAAGCCCGATGCAGGGCTCGATCCCAGGACCCTGAGATCATGACCTGAGCCGAAGGCAGCGGCTTAACCCACTGAGCCACCCAGGCGCCCCCAGCATCACTTTAAAAGTAAAACCAGCTGAAGACATTACAAGAAGGAAAAACTGCAGACCAGTATCTCTTATGAATACAGATGCAAAAATACTTGAAATATTAGCAGATCGAATCAAACAATGTCTAAAAAGAATTATGCACTGTGGGATTATTATGCAAGTGAGATTTATTCCCAAGTGTGAAAGTCTGGTTCAACATTTGAAAGTCAATTATGGGGATGCCTGGGCGGCTCAGCCGGGTCAAGCCTCTGCTTTCCACTCATGTCATGGTCCCAGGGTCCTGGTATCGAGTCCTGTGTGGGCTCCCTGCTCAGCGGGGAGCCTGCTTCTCCCTCTCCCCCTGCTCATCCTCTCTCTCTCTCTTTCACCCTTTCTCACTGATAAATAAATAAATAAATAAATAAATAAAATCTTTTTTGAAAAGGTCAATTAAGGTAATCCATCACATCAACAAGCTAATGAGAAAAAATTATGTGATCATATCAATAGATGCAAAAAAAGCATTTGACAAAATCCAACATCCATTCCTAACAATTTTCATCAAAAAACCAGGAATAAAGAGTAACTTCTTTTTAAAAAAAAAAAGATTTTATTTACTTATTTGACAGAGATCACAAGTAGGCAGAGAGAGAGGAGGAAGCAGGCTCCCTGCCAAGCAGAGAGCCCAATGTGGGGCTCAATCCCAGGACCCTGAGATCATGACCCTAGACGAAGGCAGAGGCTTTAACCCACTGAGCCACCCAGGCACCCCAAGAATAACTTCTTTAACTTGATAAAAACATCTACAGTAAGCTTATAGCTAACATCATTACTTTTTAGTCAGAAACTAGATACTTCACCCTAAAATGGGGAGCAGGACAAGCCTGCCCACTCTCACCAGTACTACTGACATCATGGTAGGAATCCTCACTCTTGCAAAGAGAGAGGGGGAGGCATGTGGGAACTCTGTACTTTCTGCACAATTTTTCCTGTAAACCTACAATTCCACTAGAAAATAAAAGCTATTTATAAAAGAGGTTTAAATGCCATATCATGTTTAATTTTTTTCTTCAATTAAAAGTAAGTTTGAGGGGCATCTCGGGGGCTCAGTCTGTTAAGCATCTGACTCTTAATTTTGGCTCAGGTCATGATCTCAGGGTCATGAGATCGAGCCCCACGTTGTGCTCTGTGCTGAACATGGTGGATGGAGCCTGCTTACTATTCTCTCTTTCCCTCTGCCCCTTCCTCCCCTTTGTTCCCTCTCTTAAAAAAAAAAAAAAAAGTAAGTTTGACAAAATTAAGAGATATAAACTTCTGGTTATGAAATAAATGAATCGGGGAGATAAAAAGGACAGCTGAGGGGCACCTGGGTGGCTCAGTGGGTTAAAGCCTCTGCCTTCAGCTCAGGTTATGGTCTCAGGGCCCTGGGATCGAGCCCCGCATCGGGCTCTCTGCTCAGCAGGGAGCCTGCTTCCCCATCTCTCTCTCTCTGCCTGCCTCTCTGCCTACTTGTGATCTCTCTCTCTGTCAAATAAATAAATAAAATCTTTAAAAAAAAAAAAAAGGACAGCTGACATCACCAAAGGCAAGGGAAGCAAGGGCAAAAATGAACTATTGGGACTTCATCAAGATCAAAAGCTTTTGCACAGCAAAGGAAATAGTTAACAAAACCAAAAGACAACTGACAGAATGGGAGAAGATATTCGCAAATGACATATCAGATAAAGGGCTAGTATCCAAAATCTATAAAGAACTTATCAAACTCAACACCAATCCAATCAAGAAGTGGGCAGAGGACATGAACAGACACTTCTGCAAAGAAGACATCCAGATGGCCAACAGACACATGAAAAAGTGCTCCACATCACTCGGCATCAGGGAAATACACATCAAAACCACAATGAGATCCCACCTCACACCAGTCAGAATGGCTAAAACTAACAAGTCAGGAAATGATAGATGCTGGCGAGGATGCAGAGAAAGGGGAACCCTCCTGCACTGTTGGTGGGAATGCAAGCTGGTGCAACCACTCTGGAAAACAGCGTGGAGGTTCCTCAAAAAGTTGAAAATAGAGCTACCCTATAACCCAGCAATCGCACTACTGGGTATTTATCCTAAAGGTACAAATGTAGTGATCCGAAGGGGCACGTGCACCCGAATGTTTATAGCAGCAATGGCCACAATAGCCAAACTATGGAAAGAAACCTAGATGTCCATCAACAGATGAATGGATAAAGAAGATGTGGTATGTATATACAATGGAATACTATGCAGCCATCAAAAGAAATGAAATCTTGCCATTTGCGATGATGTGGATGGAACTAGAGGGTATTATGCTGAGCGAAATAAGTCAATCAGAGAAAGACAATTTATCATATGATCTCCCTGATATGAGGAAGTTGAGAGGCAATGTGGGGAGTTTGGGGGGTAGGAAAAGAATAAATGAAACAAGATGGGATCGGGAGGGAGGAAAACCATAAGAGACTCTTAATCTCACAAAACAAACTGAGGGTTGCCGGGGGGAGGGGGGGAGAGAGAGGGTGGTGGGGTTATGGACATTGGGGAGGGTATGTGCTATGAAGTGTGTAAACCTGGCGATCCACAGACCTGTACCCCTGGGGCTAATACATTATATGTTAATAAAAAAATTAAAATAAAAAACAAACAAAAGAACAGAAAAAAAAGACAGTTGAGAGAAGACAGTTAATAATATAATAACTTTGTGTGGTGACACATGGTAATTATACTTCCAGTGGTGAGCTAATGTACCTAGTTGTCCAATCACGACCTCATACGCCTGAAACTGACATAACATTGCATGTCAGCTCTATGTGACTTAAGAAAAGTAAGTCCGAGCATCTTTCTTATTCAGTGACCACACTAGTTTTTTTTTTTTGACCACACTAGTTTTGCAAAATCTTTTGTATATTAAAGAAATGTGCTTTTATTGTTTATGTGCAAACACTTTTATTTTTTCCTTTTTCATTATTATGTGGCTTACTTCTGTTGCTGCTTTTTTTCCTCCTAGAATTTTATTTTATTTATTCATATTGACCAGACTTTTTATTTTATAGCTTTTGGATTTTGTGTTTTTCATGGAAAGGCTCACTGCAGGTAAGCTCTCTTTTTCTTTTCTTTTCTCTTAAACCACTTTGGTTTGTTCATATTTATTTATTTATTTACTATAACAATGATGTTTACATCACTGAGCCATCTGGATTTTTCCCAAATGGATAACCAATGGTCCCAATATCATTTCTTCAATAATTCACCGTGCAGTCACTAGTTTGAAATGATACCTATAGCATAAATATGTTCCACATATATTTTAACCTATTTTGAGGGAGTATATTCTGTTCCACTGAACTACTTTTCCCTCTGTCAGTACCAGCATCATCAGACCAGTTAAAGGAACATAACTTTAACTATTTAACACATGTAATGTTGCATATTTCCTCCTTGGCTTTTTTCTTCTCAAAAAAACTTTCTAGATATTCTCTGCTTTATTTATTTATTTATTTGGTGAACTTTAAAATCATTGTCACATTGCAAATTGAATGTCCTCCCCTGAGTAAACTGGTTTGCATTCAGGTCTTCAAAGAGGCTGGGACCTTGTCACCTTGAGGGATGGAGGCAAAGTGTGACTTCGGAGAGGGGGTCTGGAAAGCCGGCCCAGAGCCTTCCTGGTGGAGCCCACGCAGTGACCAGCAGAGAGCAGGAAGAGCCTCACAGGCAAAGGCTAGAGCTGAGGAGTGGCCGGACCCCAGGGAGCCCCGGCTGGGGGCACATCAAAAGCAGGCAAGAAGCAAAGGGTCCTCACAGTTGAGTGCAAAAGCCAGAGGGAAGCTTGGCCTCCAGGGCTGATGGCGTGAGGTGGGGGACAGGAAGGCCTGCACTGGCCTTCTAAATTCTTTTTTTTTTTTTTTAAGATTTTATTTATTTGACAGAGAGAAATCACAAGTAGGCAGGGAGGCAGGCAGAGAGAGAGGAGGAAGCAGGCTCCCTGCGGAGCAGAGAGCCCGATGCGGGGCTCGATCCCAGTACCCTGGGATCATGACCTGAGCCGAAGGCAGAGACTTCAACCCACTGAGCCACCCAGGCGCCCCTGCACTGGCCTTCTAACGGCCTGCCTCCCCCGCACCCAGCCTGGGTCCGACACAGAGACGAGTCTCTGATGACCTGATTAAAAGTGTGCGATGGCTCAAGCCGGAGGACGAGGGGGGAGTGGGAGCGGGAGCACGGAGAGAGCACTGAAGCCCCAAGCTGACCGGGTGGGTCCATGTCTCCGAGTGGGGACCGGAGGGGAAAGCGGTCGGGGGCGTCTTTTGAGACAACTGTGAACCTCTCTGTTCCGCAAATCCCAGCAACATACTCACAAGGAACAGAAACACCAGCAGAGACGTGGCTGCAGAGAATCACTACGCGCTCCGGCCCTTCTTCAGACCCCCCACACCCCACCCCTGCTTTCCACCCCGCCCGCCTTGTCACCTTAGGCAGAGTGGGCCCCAGGAGAGGTCTGTGGAGCAGGTAGCAGCCTGGCCTTGGACACATCTCCTCCAAGGAGTATGTTCTGTGAGGTGGCCGGCTCCTGTTGAAATCCCAGCTGAAATCCCAGTTGAATCTCTGAGCAGAGAGCCCGATGTGGGGCTCGATCCCAGGACCCTGAGATCATGACCCAAGCTGAAGGCAGAGGCTTTAACCTACTGAGCCACCCAGGCACCCCCTCAAATAAATAAATTTTTAAAAAACCTTTAGAAATGTGTTCTAAATCTCAATAAAGCTACGGGGGGCAGGGGGGCAGGAATATGTTCTGAGTTCCAAACTGTTGGTTTATCCAGAACCTTCGGAACCCCCTACCTCCTGCTGTCTGTCCCAAACCAGTCCCAAGTCACTGACAGCACCTGGAGCGGCCTGGCTGGTGCCATGCCCTGTGGCCCTACACATGCCACAGCCCATGTTGTCCCTGGGCCCAGGGAACTTTTGCTTCCAGGACTCCAGAGAGGCCTTGTCGTGGGCCACCGGCTCGGATACCAGCCACCTGGCAAGAGACTCTCCGCTGTGTGGATCCAGAGGACAACCAACACCTGAGGGAGCTTTTCAAACTCTAGCTCCCAGTCAGCCCGGCTTGGACAAGGCAGGGATTGGCTTCTGATCCCAGGGTTAAGGCCTGGCTGGAAGCCAGTTGGGGAGGCCAGTCCCTAAAGGCCACATGATTCCTCATGGCTCCAGAGCGTCCAGGGTCAGGGGTCTACTCCCTGTCCCTTTACTCCTGACTCAGTTCTCCATTTCTGTCCCGGCCAGAACTCTCCCTCTCACCCCTTTTCCCTCCCCGCACGTCCCAGCGGGCTCTACGGAAAACCGTGTGAAGAAATGGAAGACGCAGCCCCTTCTCTCTGTCTCTGTCTCTCTCTGTCCCTTCTCCAGCCCGCTCTCCCGGGGCATCAGCAGTCTCCAGGCAGGTAGGGGGGCTGCGGGGCGAGGGCCCAGTCTCCACCCCCGACCGAGGCCGGGCGCAGGGGGCCGCGAGGGGGCGCCCGACACCCACGGACGTGTCAGCGGCTCCCGGAGACTGGAACCTGCGAGAATGTCCCAGGGGTGCCAGGAAAGGTCAAGGGCAGGCGGACAGGTGGAAGACCGGTGGGGGCGAGAGGGGTCCCTGAAGAGAGTAACACGGAGACGAAGCCAGCAAATGAGGAACGCTCGGGAGGGCACGGGGGTGCGGGCAGAAGCCGGGAGGGAGCGGGGCCGGGGCGGCCGATTGGGGGCGGGGGCGAAGGGGCTCGCGGAGGGGGGTCCGGGCCAGCGCGCGCGGTGACGTCAACCGCGGGCACCCACCGCATTTCGATCCCGCGGCTCCTGGCTACGGAGGACGCCGGAGGCCAGGCTGCCCTCGGGGCTGCTGAGCGACCCCCCGGGCGCGCCCCCGGCTTCTGCACCGCACCCCACCCCGAGCGGTCCGTGCGCGCGCTCCCCGCCCCCCACTCCCCACTCCGGACGCAGCAGCGCCCCCTGCACCCACCCATCCTGGGGCGCGCCCCCTCGCAGCCCCAAACCCCCGGGCGGCCCGCGAGCTCCCGCAGCAGCCGTCCGCCCGGAAAGCCGCGCTCCCCGGGGCCCCATACCCTGAACGTGACTCAGCGCTTTCCCGCGCTTCCCCCGCCGCCCGCGGGCTCTGCAGAGCAGGGCCGTGGCCTCCCTCTGCTTGGGGCAGGGGCCCGGAAGTACCCCAGACGTGCCCTCCCTCCAAGCGGCGTGGAACTTTCTGGGCAGAGGGCAGGTTCAGTCACTTGCGCATTAACTCAAGGGCGCTGACCCAGAGCCTAGTGTCTCAGGGAGCCGGACAGCCTGCGCAGGGTGCACCCACCCCCGCTGCTGGCTCAGTTCGTAGAAATGAAGATTGCCCTCTTGGAAACATTGGGGAATTTAGGGTGCACAGCAAGCCTGTGGGATACAGCATCCTAGCCCCCCTGCGCCTCGGGCAGCTCAGGGAGGCCTTGGGAGGCACGGGTGTGTGGCCTGGAGTTTGAAGTTGGGAAGAGGGACCCCCGGAAGAAAGGCTAGCCTTAGGGCAACTCGAAGCTGGGAAGGGGTGTCCAGAGGGGAGGGCTGAGTTAGTTTGGGAGGGGAAGGAGGGGGGCCTTGGGGACCAAATCAGCTCAGGGTGGTCAGGAGCTTCTGCAGGGTGGCCTGAGGCAGGGACACGAGCGAGGGGCCACCCCACTGATCTGGACTATAACTGGAGTGGGTTCAGGAGACAGCAGTGAGAGGAAGTGGCCTGGTTCAGGTCGTGGAGCACAGAGGGGACGCTGCAGTGGTTAGCCAGGGTGGAGGGGACATAGAGAATTCCCGCAGGGACCTGGCTCCGGGCCAGATCTTCCCCGGTCCTGCCTCTGTCATGGGAAACCAGAAGGTCTCCCTCCCTGGCCCAGTAGCTGCCGTGAGGCAGGGGACTGAACCAGATGGAGATGACCCTGCCTTGGGGGTCCCCAGTGCACTCTTGGGGCCCACTTGTACTTGCTCTGAGCATTTGGTCTTCTGTGTATGTCCCCCACACCCAGGCAAGTGTCTTTCCCTCCGTCTGGATCCGTTGAATGAATGAATGTGTGAATGAATGAGCCGAGAGAAGCCAGTGAACAGAAACAGAGACCTGTTTTTTTTTCCTTCCTTCCTTCCCTCTTTTCTTTCTAAGATTTCATTTATTTATTTGACAGGAAGAGACACAGTGAGAGAGGGAACACAAGCAGGGAGAGTGGGAGAGGGAGACGCAGGCTTCCCATTGAGCAGGGAGCCCACGTGGGGCTTGATTACAGGACCCCAGGATCATGACCTGAGCCAAAGGCAGATGCTTAATGACTGAGCCCTCCCAGGTGCCCCTTAAAAATAAAATCTTCAAAAAAATAAATAAAACTGATTTTTAAGTAGAAGTATGTATATCGTTATGGTAAACAAAATAAAATTTATTTAAAAAGAAAGATCCACTGGCTACCAGATGGAGAGCATATCAGGATGAAAAGACCACGCCAGGAGTTCTGACCAGAGGCGAGGTGGCTGAGCGGGGGATGTCGCAGGAAGGAAGCTGTCAGGGAAGTGGGCCGTCAGGCCGGGGGTTCGGAGAGTTTGAGGTGCCCATGGCAGAGGTGGGCACCTACTTGGGAGGCTCGTGGGTAAGGCAGGAGGTTCTCAGCGTCAGCTGAGAAGAAGAACCACACCCCGTGAGCAAAGCTCTGAGAACAAAATTCCTCCCCTGACATGGATGCCTGGAGTCCTGAGGAAAACGCTGTGCTAGCTTCTGGGAATGCACTCAGAGATCTCATGTTCAAGGCCACTTGCTCCCCAACTCAGCTGGGTCAGGAAGAGTTTAGGAGAGAATCAGGGGAAGGGGAGGTGGGGGAAGGCGCAAGATGGCCGCTGACACCTGACTTACCAGCCTGCTTCTGAACCAGCCCCCTCAACCCCCAAGGCCGCAGGGCCAGTCAACTCCACAGTCAGGGATAAGACCACAGATGTCAGGTTCCTCTTCTTTTTTTTTTTTTTTTTTTTTTAAGATTTTATTTATTTATTTGTCAGAGAGAGAGAGAGGGAGAGAGAGCGAGCACAGGCAGACAGAATGGCAGGCAGAGGCAGAGGGAGAAGCAGGCTCCCTGACGAGCAAGGAGCCCGATGTGGGACTCGATCCCAGGACGCCGGGATCATGACCTGAGCCGAAGGCAGCTGCTTAACCAACTGAGCCACCCAGGCGTCCCCAGGTTCCTCTTCTGCGAGATGAGGGCATCGGCACATTCCATGGCACATGGAACCAGGTGTCTGGGACCCTCCTGCCTCCCCTCCCCTCCCCTCCCCCATCCGATTTTTCCCAGACTCTTCCTTCACACAGAGCTTCGGGGCCAGAGGAGGTGAAGTTTGGGTGGGGGTCAGGGTGGAGATTGTTCTCTCTTCGTGACCCTCTTCTTTCTGTGTGGACATTGTCAGACCCAGTTGGTGATTCTCTTCCTGTGCGTGATTCCCTCTGGGGCTGGGAGACCCTCATTGTCCTTCCCTCCCAATAAACCCACATAGGAAATAGGGAGCCTAGAGGGACGAGGGACGCAGGGAACACAGATGGGGGTTGAGTCGTGGCCCTCTGTGAGGTCTACCCTCTTGCTTAGACACTCCACCCCCTCTCTCCAAAACGGGCCTTGCCTGGCCTGGGGGACAGTGCCTGCTCCTGGCCCAGCCTCCCAGGCAGTTCCCATGATGCCAGGGTTAATCTTATCCAAACACCAGGCTCTGGGGGCTCCCAGCCTCCTCACAGAGCTCCTGGTCTCCACTTAGACCCCAAGTAGCCGGGCCCCAAGGGTGTCGGGCTCAGCAGCCCCAGGGCCCTGTCCCAGTGCCCAGGGACAGCTGGGATGGCGGGGCTGGGTCCTGCTTTGTTCTGATGATCTCCTTGCTGGCCTGTTTGTCCGCACCAGTCGTGGCTCTCGGGCCCCTGGTGGGGGAGGGGTTGAGGCAGATAAGAAGGAGGAAGGCCAGGCCTCTTCTACTTCCCTTCACTCCTTCCTCCTCCAAGGGTGCCCTCCCCCGACCACAGCTTCCACATGTCTCGCTCACTGGCATTCAGGACCCCCCCGGCCCTTTTATTACCCCAGTCCAACCCACAGGTTCAGCAAAGGGGCCTCTTACTTGTTTCCAGAATAGGGTGGACTGGAGCTTTTCTCAAAGATCCCCCTGGCCTGAGCACTTTCACCACCACCTCCCTGCCCTGGGGGCTTCTGGAACCTTCTTAACCCCCACCGATGCCTCCAGAGAGCCCCTTCGTGTTCACTGTCTTCAGTGGCATCTTGCCAAGGCTACTTGGATGTTTTTCTACTTTTTACCCATACACCTAGACGGCTCGCTCATGCCCTCTTCATTCGTTCAACACTTAGGAAACAACGGCACTGTCTTCGAGCCTGTGAATGTCTGGGTGAGTGAGACCCACAGCTCATCTGCCCCCAGGGGTCTAGACTTGAGGGTTCAGAGGCTGAACACTGAGGCAGGGGCTGGGGGCCCCCTCCGTTCCACCCTGCCTGCCCCGCCAACACAGGGCCACAGCCCACTGTGAGCAAGTTCAAGGGAACTGGGATGCCCTCTGGGATAAAGGCAGGGGCTCAGGGCCCAGAGTGAGGCGTAGAGGAGGTTGGGTGGCCTGTGTGGGAGCAGGGGGCTGACAGAGTGGTGGTGCCTCAGCCGGGAACAGAGAAGACTGGGCAGCCTCTGAGCCTCAGCTCCGTTTTCTGGGCAAATGGGGGGCTCGGAGGGCCTGGGCAGTCCTTCAGAGGCTCCCCTGGAGGCCTGGGGGGGGGCGGGCTATAGGTAAGCAGCCTGCCCTCCCCACTTTCTGGAACCTGGAGCTCTTGCTTGCCCTGGAGCTCAGCTTCCTTCAGAGGGAAAGAGGGTCTGGGGCCAGCCCCAGGGATAGCCTCAGGCAGGGTGACAGGTTGTGCTGGGAGCCCGGGAAGCGGGGCGCGGGGGCAAATTGAGACCGCCGGCCCGGTCGCTCCCCCTGGTTAATGTGCACCCACCTCACTCGGTCAGCTCAGGCCGGTTGGTTTCTGGGGGGCAGCGCCCGCCAGCTGGGCCCTGCCTGCTCCTGACACCCAGGGCAAGCCCAGGCCCAACACCTTCCATGGTCGTGGCTCTGACCTGTCCCACCTGGGAGGAGCCAACGACTGGGACCTGGGATGGACACCTGGGCCTCAGGAGGAAGGTGACTCCCCTCCCCCAGGGCTGTCATACAAGTGATCAGAGGGGTGCCCCCAGTGTGGATGGCTTCACAAAGTCCTGTCCCCTACCCCAGGGTTCTCCCCTCCCTTCTCACCTGTGTTTTCCTCCTCATCACACAAGACTGTGTCAGCAAGACCTGGGGCCACTTGGCCGTCCCATTGTTAATGAAGGTCTCCTGGCCACATCCCCACCCTGGACAGGCCCAGGCCTGCCCCATGTGGCCAGCCCACTGCCCCCTGCCAGGAGTCCAAATACACCTGTTTGCCTTTAGGCCTCTGCCTGGGATGGAAGATCTCCTGACCCTGCCCACCTCTCCCCAATTCTCACCTTCCTCCTCCTGCAAGTGTGGGTCCTGGAGTGGGGGTGGGGTGGAGAGCCAGCCCCGCCCTCGGCTCTGCAGGGGGCCTGGCCTGTTTGCTCCTGGTCGCGCCCCCCCCCCCCCCCCGAGAGTGGGGCGTGGGGTGGGGGTGGGGTCCTCCAGACATGGAAAGTGATTTGGGGGCGCTGGGGGGCGGCCTCTCCCATGGAACAGGGATGTACTGAGGCAGGGAGTGGGAGGCTCCCAAGGTCTGAGCTTCTGCTCATCCCCCCATCACATTCCTGGCTGGGGGGACACTTGGAGGGAGGAGGGCAGAAAAGGTAGCTTGTCTAAAGGCTGGAGGCTGCCTCCTTGCTTTCGGAAGGCGCTGTCCCCAGACTCAAGCATGAAGTGATTTCCGGGGGGCTTCTCACCTCAAAGGTGGGGGGGGGATCAGAGGACACGAGGAGCCTGCTTGGAGAGCTTGGGTCATGGGGACAAAGTCACAAAGAAATAGGACCACTCACTAGATGTGGGAGGCTGGGGGTGGGGCGTTCTGCAGAATGGGGGTGTGCGGTTAGTGGGGGTCACCCATCTGCCGCCTCCGTTTCCGGGCTGCCGCAGTGGCGCTGGGCTTACAGGGGAAAGTCCTTATTCGAAGGAAACAGACGCCAATGTATTTAGTGCTAAGGGCATCAGGTCAGCAACTTACCGGGAAATGGTGTGAAATCTATTTAGATTGGGATTACATTGAATTTATAAATAAATATGAGGTAAATGAACACCTTTGTTAAAAAGCCACCCGGCCGAGGACCAGAGCAGGGATGGATGGGAGGGATAAGCGGCAGGTGCATGCTTTCTCCACACTCCCTGATGCTGCGGGCTGAGAGCGCACACGCCAAGCCCAGGGGCCCAGCCCCTTCAGAAAAGCCTCCCCGTGGGGCGCCTGGGTGGCTCAGTGGGTTAAAGCCTCTGCCTTCACCTCAGGTCATGATCCCAGGGTCCTGGGATCGAGCCCCACATGGGGCTTTCTGCTCAGCAGGGAGCCTGCTTCCTCCTCTCTCTGCCTGCCTCTCTGCCTACTCGTGATCTCTGTCAAATAAATAAATAAATAAAATCTTTAAAAAAAAAAAAGAAGAAGAAGAAGAGCCTCCCCGCTTTTGCTACACATTGGAAGCATGTGGGGACCCTTAAAAATGCTAATGCCCAGGCCCCACCCCACCCCCCCTTTGGCCAGAGCTGGAGGCTGACCCTGGGGGTCCCTGGAGAAGGCCTCTGCTGGGCACTGTAGAGAGAAAGGCTGGTGGGTGGTGGGTAGAGAGGGAGGGAGGAGTCGATGGGGGGCGGTGAAGAGAGTCTCAGCGGAGGGCAGACCTCCTCAGCCTGCTGTGGGCGGGGGTGGGCTGGCTTTGGGCTCAGGAAGGCCCCACCCCGCTGGCCCAGCAGTGTGTGCGCCCTCCTGAAATATTTGGAATAATTAGCAATTGAAAGCCGCAAGTTAGCACTGGGAATGCCAGGTTGGCCTAGCGCCAGACTTGAGAGAAGGGAAAGAAAGGGGCTTCGGGAGGAAGGGGTCCGTGGAGGCTGGGCAGGGCTGTGCGAGACAGTGCCCATTTGTGCCCCGTGTGTGGAAGGGGGCTGGGTGGAGAAGTGGGTGCCAGACAAAGCTGGGGTGTTGGGAGGGAAAGGTGCCGCTGTGTGTCACCCCCACACACATTTCCTGTGCCTTGGTTTCCCCCTCAGGACTCTGGTCCCTCCCGGAGCGCACCTGCTGGTGTGAGCGAGAGGGGAAGCAGGGTCTGGGCACCTTGACTTCCCCAGTGGCCTTCCCTCTCCTCCAGCCTACCCTGGGCCTGGGAGGGAAGGCTCAAGGCTTGGTGAGCACGCGCCAGGCTGGGGCTCTCTGGCTTCACACCCTGTCCCTCCAGGAGAGGACCGAGGGAGGGTGGTGCTGGAGACAGGCCTGGGCCAGGACCGCAGACTCAAGACAGGCGAGCCCGGGCAGGCCCTGGCGGTCAGGGACACGTGAGCTGGGCCCTGGGCGGGCTCGGCCCCTGCGAGTACCCAGGACCAGGGAGGGGGCTGTGTCTCCTTTGTCGCCCACTCCCTAGGGCTGAGGGTGCCATTCTCCCCATTGTGCAGATGGAGGTGCTGAGGCCCCAGGCTGGAGGGGACCCCAGGGGGCTGCCTCTCAGCCCCTTTCTCCCTGGGGACACAGAGGTCATGGGGAGTTCATCGGAGGGGGACTCCTGAGGTCTTCGGCGCCCCCCATCTTCCTCCCAGCCATTCCCCCTCTGGCAGTGAAGAGAACGACCTCCTTCCTCCCACACTGGCCCTAAAGTTGCAAGCAGGTCCATTTTCAGATTTTTAAACATTTTATTTTTAAAAATGTGTTTATTGTAAATAACTTTCCATGAAAAAGGTTAAATTGCCCCACAGGGCAGGAGGGTGGCTGCGGGACGGGGACGGAGGGGCTCCGGGTAGAGGGAGACTCGCCCCCAGCAAGTACAGACGAGGATGCCGGTGATCCCCGCCTTCCTGGTCCCAGAGGTTCTAGCAAGCTCTGCATCCCTCCCTGTTAAGCCTCGGCTATCGCTACACTCACTACATTAGTCTGTCTGTCCTCCCCACCGCAGCTCTGCTGCCCCTGCCCCCAACCCCCCAGAAGCCCAACTTCCCGCTGCGCTCTGCCTCAAGTCAGGCTCAAAGATTAGGGATTTACGCTCTCTGCCCCAGCTCCAGGGATGGGGCCAGGAGAAGACCCCAGGGGCCTCAGAAAACCTCCTTGCCCTCCGGGCTCCCCGACCCCATTCTGCCCCATTCTGCGAGGGCCCTCTGCCCCCTCCCCCCAGCCCTACCCCGCCCCCACCCTTCCCCAGCCCCAGGGAGGCTTTGCGGGAAGAGGCCTCCAGGGGGTTAATTTGCTGTCACCTAATTAGCATTTGTTGTACCTGGGAACTTTTTCTGGATAGAGACCTGGGGAGGACAGCGGGAGAGGGAGAGGCGTCGAAGCTGAGGTGCCCTGGGGCGGGCCCTGTACTGTTGCTCCCCAGCTTGGCCAGGGCCCCTCCAGGTGCAGCTCCCACAGGGCAGGGTCCTGAGCCCTTTGCGGGGGGCTGGCGAGAGGAGGAGCCATGAAACACTGTGTGTATGGGGGGGCGGGGGGCCGGGGAGGCAGCAATTCTGGACCTGGGCCCCCCCCTCCCCCATTCTCAGCCTCCGGGGCTGAGGGCAGCCCGGGCTGGGGACCATGGGGCCTCGTGGGGCCAGCCTCGGGAGACCTGGCCCAGCCCCCGCCTGGGCGGTAGGGTGTCCCCAGGGGCCTGTGCTGGGGGGCAGTCTGGGCCCTGACCTGGGCACTGTCCGGAGGTGGGGCGGGGCCCGGCCTCTTACAAGAAGGCGCCCACACTGGCCCAGTCCTGCAGGTCGGCCGCCAGGGTGGCGTCCCCGGCCTCGAAGAGGGGCTCCGGGGGCAGGCAGCCACTGCCGCTCTCGTCCCAGGGGTGCTGCAGGAAGGACGTGGCCAGGAAGGTCTCGTCGAAGTCCAGGCTGTCGGCGGCCTGCTCCCCCGGAGGCCCCCAGGTGGCGGGGCAGTCGATGTGGCGGCCGTGGATGGTGAGGTCCACGTCCCCGTGCGAGGCGGGGCTCAGCGGCGGGCTCAGCTCCAAGGCCTCCAGCGCGCCCAGCTCGCCGCCCAGGGCGCCGGCCTCGAAGATCGCCTCCCAGTCAAAGTTGCCTTTGAGGGGCTCCAGCTCGCCCTGCTCCTCCTGGGTCAGCAGCAGGGTGCTGGGGGCCCGCGGGACCTTGGCCACCCGCTTGGGCAGCGGCTGTTTGCGCTTATGGCCGAGCCTGCCCTCGCCCGCCCCCCAGCCCGCCTCCCCGGTGGCCTCCTCGAACTCCCGCAGCAGCTGCTGGGCCTCGGTGTTGACGGTCAGCGGCCCGGCCCACGGGGCGGCGCGGGGCTCCTGCGAGGCCTGGCGGGCAAAGGCCGGGTGGATGTGGACCGGGGGCAGCCGCCGCTTCTTGAAGGCCCCGCTGAGCAGCCGCTCGGCGTACTGGGGGTCGATGCGCCAGAAGCCCCCCTTGCCCGGCTCGTCCTTCTCCCGGGGTACTTTGATGAAGCACTTGTTCAGGGAGAGGTTGTGGCGGATGGAATTCTGGGCGCGGGGGGAGAGGAGAGAAAGAGGTCGCTGGGTGAGTGGGAAGGGCCAGCGATGGGGGGCAACGGGCGCTCCTGGCCACACGGGAGGAGGGACGGACGGACGCACCGCTCTGACCAGTGGCTCTGGGACACCAGCCACTGGGCACCGGGAGCCGGGAGTGCTGTCGGGGCTTTTGTTCCCTGTTGCCGGGATATCTGCCTGCTCAGTCATCCGAGCCCTGAGCCGCGGGGTGGCTCGCCGCCGTGCCACCCCGCCCTGCCCTCCCTCCCTTACCCCACCGCTTGCGGCCTCTGGCCAAAGGCCTCAGCTCCCCCAGGGCCTGGACGGCCATCTCACTCAGCCTGGGCCTGGCGGGCCCTCTCTGTTTGTGAAGTGAGTGGGTGGGTTGAGGCAGGGGTGCGGGGAACGGGGCTAGCCGGGGTGTGAGGGTGTGTGCTCCGAGCGTATAGGGGTGAAGTGTGGGGGGACCTGATGACTTTTCCTTGTTTGTTGAGCTGGCTACCTGCCAGCCTGGGCCCTCGCCCGCATGGCCCCCTCCTCCCACCCAGGCTCTGAGGCCACAGTTGATGATTACCCAGCCTAGAGCACAGCCCTCGTTCCTGAGGCCCTGAACTCCACAGATTTCGGGGAGAGTGGGGGCTGGGGATGTCTCTGCTTTCTCAATGAGGGTACCAATGGCGCTTGCCCCAGAGTGAGGGCCCACACAAATGTGGAAGAGTCTGGGACTGCCATTCTGCGGTCTGCTCCCTGCGGGTGGCCCCGGGAAAAGTCCGGATGTTCTGGGGCCTCTGTCCCTAAGTAGCCCCTGATTCTGATGGCGGCGGACTCGTGTCTGCGTGGCCTCAGATCACCATCCTGCCTTGTTCATTCCTGGGTGCATCGTCTTGTCCAAACCATGCTGGCGGACAGGGTTTTAGAGCCCAGAAGGCAGGGTGGGTGGGTGGGTCGCGCCCCCTGGCAAGGCTGGGATGTTTACATGGAGGCTCCGGCCCCTTGGCTGCTCTGTGCCAGGTTCCGGAGACTTGGAACATGAAGCCAGTGCGGCAGGGAGAGCCCCTGTGGAAAGCACCTGGCTCAGGTAATTGTCCCCCCAGGGAGGCTGACTGAGAAGAGGGGGAGGACAGGAGGCAGGAAACTGGGGAGGAGTTGGGGTGGGGGGCTGGGGCAGCAGCTTTACTTTAGGAAGGCCCCATAGACCCACTTCTGGGACACAGCTGGCCTTCACACCCCACTGCCTCTCCCCAGCCCCAACCCCCACCAGCCCACTGAGACAAGGCAGGATGCAGAGCCTGGCAGGGGCGATGCTCCAGCATCCGATTCTGAGTCGGGCCTTGACAAGTGACCTTCGGCGGGGTGGTGTCTAGGAACTCGAGGACTTGGGACAAAAATGTGTCCCTTAGTCCATCATCCTCTTAGGGGACCATGTGCACACACAGTCTGGCCCTGGCCTCTGGGCTGGGTCTACTGGATGAGTGACAGGTGCTTCCCCCATGAATTTCGGGGTCTGCATCCTTTCTAAAGCCCTTTAAATATCCTCCCTCCTCCCTTTCTGATGTCAAAGGAGGGACAGTTCCAAGCCCTAGGCTCCCTTGAGGTCCTTCCTCGATGGCCTTCCTCCCCTGGGCCCTGGCTGCACCAAGCCTACTTGGGGTGCGGACCTGGAACCTGAGTCCAGTCCGCCCTGGCATGGGGAGGAGGAGGGGAGCGGGGAGGGAGCGGCCGCCACCCGCGCCTCCCCTACCTGCCAGGTGGGATCAGCGTGGCGGAAATAGCAGAAGTTGTCCGTGATCCACTTGTAGATGGCCGACAGGGTGATCTTGGTGGCCTTGCTGGCCTGCATGGCCATGCAGATGAGCGTGGCGTAAGAGTAAGGCGGCTTCACATGCGGGTTGGTGGCGTAGTCCACGTCGTCGGGGGGCGGGGCCTGCAACCCCGGGGGCGCGCTCCGCGACGTGCACGACGATGTGGGCTTACCAGGAGTGTGCGGCTGCCCCAGGCAGGCTGGATCGGCCGCCAGGGGGGACCCCGGCGCGGCCGAGCCTGGCACCTGGTGGTAGCCGTGGGGGTCGGTGCCCCCCGGCGGCAGGGCGGGGGCCTTGGCGTTGAGAATGGAGAATTCCTGCAGCCACTGCAGGCTGGTCAGGCTGTCATCCAGGGCGTCGGGCTCCTCCAGACCGCCCTCTGGCCCGGCCTCCTCCGCCGCCCCTGCACCCGAGAGGCGTAGCCAGCTCTCCGCCATGTCTGCGGGGACTCTCCGAGGGGGCGGTCAACATCCACGGGCTGAGCCGGGGGTAGCGCGCCGCGCTCTCTAGCTCTCTGACTCCCGCGGCTCCAGTTACAGGGCCTCCCGGACGCGCGCTTCCATCCCGCGGCGACCAGGGGGTCGTCTCCTCCGAATATGAATGCGGTATCTGCTGGGGAGGACCACAGCGGGAGCTGAGCGCTTTCCCCCACCCCCGAGGGGAGCGTGCGTGCGAGGCGGCTCCCCGAAAATCGTCCCCGCTGCTGGGGAGGATCTGTTCTGGCCGAGGTCTGGGAGACAGAAGCAGTGCCGGGGTGGGGGTCCGACCCCCACTGGGCCCGTCTCTCCTTTCTCTCCGAGGTTTTAGAAGAGACTTTGGTAGCCAAAGGAGGGGACAGCGAAGGGGCCTCTGAGGCTATCACTTTTTCCTCCAGAGCAGGAAATCAGCCCCCCTCCCCTCAACAAGTGGAAATGGGGCGAGGGAGTCCGGGAGGGCAGTATCACCGGGCGGGGGACGGGGAGGTCGTCTGGTCTTTGAAAAGAGGTATTAGGATGGGGGATAATAGGGAAGGAAGGAAACAGGATAGGAGTTAGAGGGGGGCGATAAGTAAGTGTCCCCCAAACTCAGATGTCATTCCCGGGTCCACCACTTCCGTCGAGGGCGGATGGTAGAGCGGGCTGGTACGGACACCCTCCCTTCCCGCGGCCACTGCCGTCTCAGTCCCTTACCTGGCTCAGAGCGCAGCCCGGGCCAAAGGAAGGTTCTGGAAGAAGTTCCTTCCACCCCCCCACGGCTCTCTGTTCCCAGCTCGAGGGCCCCGCCAGCGCCTCTTGTCGCTCCCCCCGCCCGACGGCGCCTCTCTGAGCGCCCGTGGCCCCCGGACCGGCATTAAGTAGCCGCTGCAAAGGCTTCTTCTGCTGTCATGGCGACGCTCCGCCCCCATAAACAGCTTCCGCTGCTGCTATTGGTCAGCACGTTTCCAAGGAGACCGCGGGCTCTAGCCACTCTCTCGGGCGGTAACTCTCCTGGAACTCCCTCCTTCTGCCGCCCTCTCCCGCGCCACCCAGCCCCCTACCCGCCACCGCGTCCCGGGTCCGCGCATTCCCGCCCGAGGGCCCCGCGCAGGGCTCGGGAGAGGCGCGCGGCTCCCGCCCGAGGCGCAGGGCACGCCCGCGAGCCGTTTGCCCCCGCCGCCGCTCTCCCGGCCTTGCTCCCTTGCGTCCCCGCTGCTCCGGGGCGGCCCAGACTGGGAGCGGGTTCGGGCTCGGGCACCGTGTGCTTGGGGTTTCCTTTCCTCCCATCTGGGCTCACGTTTCTCTGCCCTTTCCCACCCTCCCGACCCCGAGCGTCGTCTCGGTGCCCGCAAGCAGGCCCGGCTCTCCGATGCCACCTGCCGCTCGGGTCCGCCGCCGGGGCTGCACGGATCCCAGACGCCCCAAGGCGGGTAGGGTTTCCCGGTAAGCGGCTCCTTCCCCAGCCCTGTACTCAGCAAGGCTCCCGGAAGCTGACTTTCCAGAGGCTTCTGCGGAAGGGCTTTCCCTCCTTTTCAGATAGCGGAGGAAACTGAGCGGGTGAGTGAAACTCAGAGAAGCCACGGACTCACCGAATTCTCTTCGCAGGGTCATTTGCCCCGTTAGTGTCACCAACTTTTTAAGTAGCAAGGACTAGGGGTTGCGTCCCTCCCGCCACCAGCTTTCGGGCTCTTCAATTATTGAGGAGCTGCAGTGGCAGAAGTTATCCAGTTCAAGGGTGAGGGTAGGGTGAGGGCTCCTTACTCACGCCTCTGCCCAGAAGCAGGAGGGCGGGGTGGGAAGGCTATGCGGGGGGGGGGGGGGGGGGGGGGGCGCACGTCAATTCCCACCTCCCACCCGGTAGCATGGCTTTCCCGACCCCTTGTCCTCTCCCACTCCTCCACTTCTAGATTCTCTTGAGTAAAAATATTTGAGCACTGGACAAAGTCAGAGACTTTCACAAACAAGCCAAGGGCACAATTACCAGCTCTCCTTCCCTTGTAAACAGTTTTATTCGTTTTTAAGAATCATGCAGCAATCCATAAATATTGCATCCTTGATGTCCCCACTGTAGCGTGCCCACGAGTGTACTCCAGTGAGTGAGAGGGGTACACGGATGGCACAAACAGTACACACGCACACGTGCACACACCAGGTGTGCAGGTCCTAAAGTGCAGAACCAGCATGCCAGTGTCAGGCGGCAGGACACGACTCTCCCCAGGTGAGACGGCTCGAAGTGTGTGGGTCTGTGCCCAGGAGATGCCCCAGCGTGGGCATAAATTCTGTGGGTGGAACTGGGTGAGGAAGGAAAAAAGGCCAGGATGGCCACACCACCTGGAGGCCAGCGGAGAGCTCAGACCTGGGGCTGGAGTTGGTGGGAGGAGCCACAGGCCTCCAGGTGGTCTGCGCCCTGGAGTGAAGAGCCAGGCCCCAGCCCCTTCTCTCTGGGTCAGCTGCTCGGAACACGACGGTCTCCGGGTGACGCAGTGGGGCAATAGGGTTGGCAGCTATTCCCTGACCGGGCTGACTAACGACCAGCAACTTTGGGTGGGATATTTCTGCTTGCCTAAGAGCCAAATAAGAACAAAGAGGGGAAAGAGAAGAGAGAGAGAGAGAGAGAGAGAGAGAGATATGGAGGATTGGTCTGAGGAACAGGAGTGAAAGGGCCATTTCTAACCCAGGCATGTATCAATTATGGAACCAAGGCCTTGAAGAATCCTCGTGAGCCTCTTGCTGGGGGGAGGGCCCAGCATGTGCTGTGAGGAAGGACACAGGCAGGCCCTCCTCAGAAGAGGGTGATAATGGGTTCCTCTCAGGGTTCCTGGCCACCGTGGCTACTGTTTACCTGCATCTCCTTCACCTCAGGTAACACCACACCGTGACTACATGACCTGCTAGGAGAGGAGGGGAGGCTGTGTGCCACCGCCCCAGGCTAAGGGACGCTCCCCATTCCCTGGGGCTTAAACTTCAAGGAAATCAGGAGTGGGGTTATTGCTCCAATCTCAAACACAAAAGGGGCTGGAGGAATGTTGGAGGAAAGAAAAGGCAGGAGCCTGAAGCAGCAGAGTCCCCCGCAGGACCTCGGAGGGAGAGGGGAACATGGGGATTCAGGACAGAAGCTTTGATTCCGGCTTGGTTGACGTCAGGTTAGGACAACAGGCTTTCCCCCAACCAGGGCAGGACCTGAGGCATAACCACGAGGCCTGACAGTGCAAAGAAGCCACACAGAAGGTGTGAAGATTCCCTGGGCACTGGGCTCTCTTTGGGGTGTTGGAAGCAGCCCTGAAAAACTCCTTCAGGGTAACGACTCCAAATATGAAGACAGGCTGTCACGACGGGCAGAGCCCAAGGCCCTGCGGCATCTCGGCCTCACAAGTGGCTGTGTCTGACCTGGCTTCCCCAGCTCACGCTCCGCTAGGAGGCCACCTTTTCCCAAAGCCAGTCAACAATACATCTGTCCAAGAACCAGCTAGAACCGACTGGCAACACCGGTGCTGAGGGAGAAGGAGTAAGTCCCAACAGCTTACAGCCTGGCCTTGCTGTTTCTGACTTCTGTCTACACGCCTTACATGGGGCCCTGGAGGGGTCGGGGGCACACGGCTTGAACAGTATCTCTGAATCTCTAAAGAGCCTGGGGAAGGACTACCTCCCCCGCCCCAGGCTCAGCGGATCTGGAAGGCAGGGGAGGAAACAGGGAAGAAAACCCAGCGGGACAGGGAGGCCTCCCATCACCGCTAGCCTCCGCTCGGCAGTGGGCTCCAGCACTTCTTTGGGATTCCTGGGCACCAGTGTGGGGGTCACTGTGCCACCCCTCCCTCAGCCTATTTCTTCAACTACTAACACGAAGGGGCGAAGACAGGGACAACAGGCGTAGGATGCCACCTGACGGGGTACAGCGAGGAAATGTGAAACTATAGGGCAGCTAACAGTGCCTGGTACGTAGAAGGGGCCAAAAAGGTGGGGGTTTTTTTGGAAAAGTCACCTTAAGATGGCATCCCAGGCCTTCATAAACGCACCTGACCGTAAACGGCCCTCCTAAGGGGGATCACGTACCTGGGGGGGTTGTCAGATCCAAGGCCTCCTCCCTAAGCGGACACACGAGGCACAGGACACTAGCTCTGTGACCAGAAGCAAGAACTGTTTTCTCAACCAACCTTTTGGTTGCCACCGCTTCTCATCCTTGACAAAGGAGCTCCTAAAGCTTTTTGAGGGAAACTTGGCTTTGAGTGCAAAACGGCTTTCCCTTCTCCCAGGAGCCATCCCCAGCTCCACCCTCAAATGGAGGGTTCAAATTGCTTATGATGTTTCAGAGACCAGAATATGCCAGACGGGTGTCTGTAATGAAGCTGCCAAAACTCTAGGTCCTGTCGGTACGCCCCGAAGGAGAGAAAGATGGGAAACAAGCAGCCTGTGGACCTCGGCTCCTCCTGAAGATCCAGACCGGGGGGAGACGTTCCAGAGAGTCTCTGCAAAGGGTCTCCTGAGCTGCAGTTCGTTGAGAGGCTCCAGCCCACGAGGAGAGAGGAGGCTTCCAGATCCTTCTGGGAGGGAAGGGGCATGGTTATGGAGACCGGGCTGGGAGCGGGAGCAGGCAGACCTCCACGTCCAGCTATCACCTGGATGCAGTCTTCATGCTCTCGTGGGGGACACCCGGGAGGCCAGCAGCCCAGTGAGGCTGGGATGGAAGGTGGGGCAGGAGGGAGCCCAGGTGCACGGGCTGGGGCTCTCAGACGGCCAAGGGACCCCACACGCAGGGCCTGTCCTCGGGGTCCTCCAGGCTGCTGGATGATAAGCGCCGACGCTGAGCGTTCCGACGACTGACGATGTTGTCATCGGCCTGCCAGGCGCCTGGAGAGGAGAGGGGAGGGTATAGGAGCCGGTCTCCGGCCAGGTCCAGATGGCCTCTCCAGCACGATGGCCCAGGAGTTCGGCACGGAGGTGAGCAGCGCGCGTGTCATCTGAAACTCCCATGTGTGTGCGGGCCACAGCGAGGGAGAGAGAACGGGGCGCAGGGGACGGCTCCTGTCCTAACGGGCTAGGTACGGCCAGGCCACCGTGGAGACCGCTGACAGAGAGGAACGTACAGGGGATCTCTCGTTCTGCGGACTTGCCCTGCCACCTACTTCTGTGTCTTTATTTGTCTGAAGTGTGCCTGTGTGTTATGGTGGAGAGGAGAAAGAAACCAGGTCTAGCAGAGGTTTTCGCAGGAAGCAGTGGCGGGGGATGGGAGAGCATGTTAGTGTTTGCTGTGGGGGCTGGGTGGGGCAGGAAGGGGCTGGTAGCCCAGCAGAGCACTGGGGACAGAAGGCCATGGGGGGAGCTGGTGCGATGGCTCCAGCCCCCCTCCTGCCCCAGGCAGCCCGCTGAGGTCACCATCAACCCCAGGAGACGCCAGCCCGAGGGCCCTGGGATCCCCGGGTCCCCTAGGCAGCACCCACTAAACTCATCCTCCCCCAAATCTGCCGCAGCTCCTGTACGCTGAGCACCGGCTGCTGGGGCCAGAAGCCCGCTCTTGTCTCCCCTGTCTTCGGCGCTCTGGATTTAATCCATCATGACCTCCTGCTTGTCTGCTTGTGGTCAGAAAACCTGAGCTTCCCTCCGGGGTCCTTCCTGCCTGGCTGTACGCTCCTGGGCAGCTCACTTCACTGGAAGGCTTGGTTCTCCCACCGGTCACATGGGGGCTGAGGGCTCATCTGGCAGGACTGACTCACAGGGGCGCACTCAACCACCAGCCCCCACGCTCTCTTCAGGCCACCCTCCCCTCTCCCAGGGTCTCCCCTCAACTGTCCTCTTGACCCAAACAAACTCATCCAATCCCTCCGGGACAGCACGAACCTCCCTGAGAGGCAGAGGCCCTGGGTGAAGACCTGACTGCACGGGGCCCCGCGCCTGCCACCTCCCCCTCCCCGCAGCCCTCCGGAGCTGCACCTGCCACGGCCCACTGTCACAAGGCCCCCCAGCCTGGGGAGGCACGCGTGCTCCACGGTGCCCCCTAACCTGTCTGGCCGCCACCGTGCACATCTCACACTGCAAGGGAACCGGGAACCCCTGCCCTCCTCTGGGGCCGGCCTGGCCTCTTGGAAGACTCTAGTGGGCGACGGACCCGGCTGCCCGGGTGCACGGTGGTGGGCAGGCCCAAATCTCACTGTGCTCATGTTTCAGGGGGCTGTGCTCCAAAGTCTGGGGCCAGCCGCATGGAAGAGCCAGCCCAAGCCCCACTAGTGGTCCGAACACTAGGATTAAGTAGGTATAAACTGCTTATTTCCCCTAAGGGTCCTGGAGTGATAATCCATCCTAAGGCTCTAACATCAGCCTGTGGAGGTGGGCCCCCGGGGAAGAGAAGTGGGCGACACAGAAAATTCGTAATCCAGATGGAATCCCTGGAGTCTGGGACATGGGTCAGAAGTGCTTTCCCCTCTAGAAGGGTGGCACTCGCAAGCATGATGGGATGAAGAGAAGGCAAGACTGTCTTTTAGGTTAGGAACCCCCAGAATGCAATGAGTTGTTCGTTCACTTAGAGAATTCGGTAGATCTCATACCTAGTCCTCAATGTTTATGGGGCAGGACTCCGGCACGGCGGCTGTTCAGTGGGAGAGACCAAAAGCAAACGGTGAACAAGAGAGAAGACACACACGCACGCACACGTCACAATCCACACCGCCGCTGCCGCCAGCCAGGGCGCCACGGGACGCAGGACCGGCAGGCCGTCCTGACTCTGAATTCACGGGAGTCCTTGCTCCCAGCTCCACCGCTCTAGGGTCCTTTGCAGGGTCAAAACCCGCTCCTTCTGGAATAGCCTCAAGACTCAGAGCTCTAGTATCTGCTCTCCCTGGCTTCTTGATTGACTTGGTGGTGAGGGGGAGGTTGAGCCGCAATAACGAGGGCCCCCCCCCCCAGCAAGGGGTCTGATGGGCCCCCAGCAAAACCCTGTGACCGCTCTCCTGCTGCTCCGCCAGGCCCTCCAGCCAGACCCTGGAGCTTGGCACTGAAAATCCTTCTTGGAGACAGCAAGGGGCTTTCCCTTAGGGCCCATCTAGAGGAGAGACGGAGAGCAGAGAGACCTCTAGAGGTAGATTTGGGGAGCATACTTAGGGGGAATTCCACACCCCCTTTTCCTGCCTCTACCAAGCCACGGATGAGACATGAGCACTAGAATAGTTTGATGGTCTCGAAGAGTTTCCAGTGGAAAGAGAAACCGAGTTCAGATTTTCCCTTCGTGTCCAGGAAGCGTAAGCTTTCCTAGCAGCATCTCCGTCTCAGGTCACAAGGCCCGAAGAGAGGAGTGAACTGAATTTCAGGTTTCTGTAGGTGTTGCTGTTTCCTTGGGGACCTCCACTCCTGCACAATGAGGTCATTTAAAAATATATTTCTAATTCCACCAAAAAACCCTAACGATTTTGCTTTTTTTTCCCCACCACATACACTACCCAGAACCTGTTCACAGACTTATCACTGGTCCCCTGGCCACTGTCTCGCCACCTGTGTGATATTCCAATTCCCCGGAACCACATCTACTCAGCCTGGCTTCACAGTTCTAACCTGCTCACCACCCGCACCTGTCCACATCGACTTTCTCCCTCTGAGACCTTCCAGAACAATCTCAGATCATGCCACCCCCTTGGTCTTGGGGCCCAAGAAGGCTCAGAAGCTTCTTAGGGGAAGAAGGGCTGGCGGGACACGGGTGCCCTCTCAGTGACACTCCCACGAGTGTGATGAGAGTGGTGAGGATGGGGACCCCCGTGGTCTTTGTCACCAGCTGGGCGCACGTGAGCGTGGGGAGGGTGCGTGTGGCACAGGGACAAGCATGGGATGCTCCCCGCGGCTCGGCCTCTCCTCGGCCCTCCGTGAAGGGAGCGGCGCCACTTGGAGAGGGAAACAGACTCAAGCGGAGACCAAGTGCCTGAGAAGCCGTCCTGACGGCCGCACAGCCTGTAGCCGGCCCCGGCCCGCGGGCGTCCCAGGCACAGGGCGGAAGTGTGGACTGGGAGCTGAGCAGGGAGAGGCCTATTTATTCCACGGGACCCACACAAGTGGACACGCCTGCTGCTCACCCAGCGGGTGCTTCCCGGGAGTTCCCCAGCCCACTGCACCAGTGTGACACCAAGAGCAGAACCAGGGAAACAGTTCACCAAGAGAGCAGACGTGCCTTCTCCCGGAAGACACCTCAAGTGCGTCCACCCAAGTCGCTCTCCCGACAGGCGTCACGGGCATTTGGTTGCACGACTGGCCTGAACAGTGGACCGAGTTTCATCTCAGCCCGCTGGCCCCTGACAGCACCGTAAGGAACCCCAAGGGTTCTTTCCTCTTCCCGTAAGCAATCCCGTAGGTGGAATAAATATCAACAAGCAGCTGGCCGAGGGGGTCAGGAGGAGGAGGAAGCAGAAGGAACAAGCTCCACTGCCACCAGCATGGTTGGCTCGAACAGTTCCCAGCAGCTCCCTCTGCCAAAAAACGGGAGGGGGGGCTTGCCCTTCGGGGTGGGGTGGGGGGAGACAGGAGCCTAGCCACCGGCTATAGAGTGGCCACAGACACAGGGCAGAGAGGACAGAGATGTCATCTTCCCCGGCTCGTGACACGGGATGCCAATTCAAATCCTCCTCGCGATGCTCGCCACAGAAGTGTCCCCATGTTTTGTGGACGTGCAGGGATTAATATATCCTTGCAAATACTTTTTCTCGGAGAATCTATCAAATGCAGGCCCTTGCCAGTTAGGACTGGAGACACAAGCAGGAGCCTCTGGGAGGAGCGCGCGCCCAGCAAGCGTGGTGTGGGACACAGCGTGGCCAGGGGGGCGGGGACAGTGCTGGCGTGGTGAACATGAACTTCCACACGAAGTCTACGTAACAGAAATGAGCTTCAAAAGAAACAAACCAGACAGACAGATTTACGTTTGGCAAAAAGACGTGAAAAACAAATGGACAGACGGAAGCGAGGTGAGGAGTGGGAAGGCAGGAAGTGGCGTGTGCCCCGGCCCCACAGCTCCAGTCCAGGCCTGACTGGGTCCACGCTCCCTCCTCCACCGGCAGGCGGGAGAAGCAGGAGGACGGACATGGCATCTTTTGGCCTCACGGAGCGTGAGGAGTCCTGGGCAGTATCTTCAGGACACGCTAAATAGAAAAAAACCCGGAGAGAGGCCTTTGAAAGGCGGGAGAAAGCGTCTTCTGGAAATTACGGCTGCCCGGCCACCAGTCTGCGTGGGGCCAGGCGCGTGAGGCCGGGTGTCTCTCACAGGCTGACGGACAGCGGCCGCCACAGGAGGCTGGGCGCTCCAACGCCTCTAGCCGTTTCGCTGAGCGAGTAAAGCACTGGACCCGTGATGTGATGTGGCTGTCCTGAAGCTCGAGTAAGTCTTCATTTCAGGGGACGGTGACAAGACTACAGACACCACCGTGTGGAGGACAGTCTCTGCTGTGAGACCAGGAGGGCGGTTTTGACCTAGTCCGCCTGGGCAAGGGGTGGCTTCGGAGAAGCGGTTCGCGGAGCCCTTGAACGAACACATAGGCTAGAAGGACGTGAGTGCTCAGTGTGATTGACGAGCGCGGCTCCTACGTAAGAGGTACCCCAGGTTCAGCTTAGCATCAGAAGGGACAAGGGGCACGCTGACCGTCCTGACCAAATTCAAAGTTAGGGCTCCAGGGAGCAGAGTCACCCTTGACCCTTGACCTTTCTTTTGGGATCTGAGTCTATTAAGGACAATGCGACTGGTGACCCACAGCTCACTGGCTCAGAAAGCCACGTGCTAATTAAAACCACATCGGCTTTCAAATTCCTCCCTGCTCCTAACTAGACACATTCCTTCCGAGGAGCTAGGGGATCAGATCCCCTTTTCAAGGGCTCAGGCTATCTTTCAAGACCTTCTCAGAGAGGCAGGGGTCTGCCTCAAACTTCCTCTTGATGAGAATAAGACCAGGCCACCTGCCGTGGGACCCCCAGGATTGGGGTGGAGGGGGGCACGGTCGGGCCAATTTGGAAGGAGAGGGGGCTTTACTGCGGTCTTCCTGTCCCAAGAGTCGTGCTCAGGGCAGGGTTTGCTCTCTGCACAAAGTTCAAGGACTCTCCCGAGGCCGCCTCCCTTCCTTCCTGCATCTGGCTCCAGCATCCTAGCACAGCCCAGGCCTTCTTGCAGGAAAGGCAGGGCAGGGAGGTGGGTGTCCCAGGGTGAGAGCAGGGGCGCGAGCAGGGGAGCGTCTCCCACCAAGTTCATGTTCAGGAGACTGCCACTCACCAGGTAAGCAGACCTCAGGGCACAGCTTATTGTCCAGTGCTTTCACGCTGGCGGTGCCAAAGTCATTGTTATTGCCACACTCCGTACCTAGAAACGCGCATGTCCTCTGGCCTGTAAGGGAGTTAACGCAGTTAGAGAGGGGCTGGCTATATTTTTTCTCTGCTCTGCTGTCCTTAAAAAAAAAAAAAAAAATCAAATCATATGTTAAAAAAAAGACAGGAATTAAGTGGGTAGAGAGTGGACGATAAAGGAATCAGTTGTGTGGGTCTGTGATTTTGCCCTCTCCTGCCCTGTCTCCTGCTCTGGCCCCTGGGAGGGCTGAGGGATGTGGGCTCCACAGAGAGCCGCACGGGGCGCAGAGAGAGGCTATCCCTGTCCTGCCGGCATCTGCAGGGGCCTGTCGGGTGTTTGTGACCACAAGGCTCTGTAAAATGATAAACACGTAAAACAAAAACTTAAGGTCTCAGGTTCCATAATTTTGCGTATTAGTCGAGATCACCACATTCACAAGATTATGTTTTGTTTTCCGAGGAAACGTAGTTTGTTACTTTGAGTATGTTTCAAGGGTCTGAGCAGAAACCTACAGACGTGTAAAGGGAAGGGGAAGGGTTCAGATTTTTTTTCCCTAGCTCTCCCCATGCCTCCGGTTTTCTCTTGGTGAAAGGGAGAGGAAAAAACATAAATCCATCGTGTGGGCTACGGAATGTCAGGCGGAAACCGCCTGCCACCCTGCATTTTTCAGAAGCGAACGTTCTGTGTGGGGGGGGGGGGAGCGATCATAGAGGGTGACTTGGGAACCTCGAGTACTGAAGGCGTCCCCTGAGTCCATGAGGGGGCCCGACCCTGTCTTGGGCTGGCGTGCAAGTGTGGCAGAGGCACAGTCTTGGTGGCCAGGCCCTCCTTCAGGGTGACTGGGTCAGGCGAGAGTGGTCAGGCCAGCATGCACACCCCTGAACTCCCCAAGCAACGGCCAGCTAAAGCAGAAGCAGCTAGGATGACATGTGCATCCGGGCTGGGGTCCGGGTCTGCTTTGGAGGTGCCCTTCTGCGGGAGGCCCCTCAGAGCAGCACAGGGCAGAGCTGCGGGCTCCTGGAGCCGGCGGGGCGGGTGGGGGGGGCATTCCCAGGGGGATTCTCCCAGCCCAGCCTCCTCTTCCCATTTCCTTGCTCTGTAGATAGTTCCTTCTCTCCCAGACTTCCTGAACACAAAACGCTTCCGTCTGAAGGTGTAACAGAGGCCCGAGTTACAGTGAAGAAAGTCGTTCTGACAGCTTGCAAATGCTTGTCTGCGCTGAGCCTCGGGCGTTGGACTTTCTCACACCTTCTCAGTGCCCCCTGGCCCCAAAGGTCCTAACCCTCTGCTACTGAGACGTCTCGGCACCCCCCTTTGCTAAAGCAAAACCAAACCAACTGCCTGACAGGCCTTTCTTCCAAGTGGAACAAAGTGTTCGGCCGCTGCTAACATCAGGGCCACTGGAGCAGCTCTGCGGGCCTCGGCTGGAAAGCGGAAGCGAGGAGGAAGGTGAGGGGGTGGCCCAGGAGCTGTTGAACCCCGAGTACGCAAATACAGAGCTCCCCGCAGGCCTTCTGCAGCGGCTGCGTCCTCACATCCCTGGCACTGAAGCCTTAAAAGAGCCAAGAAGACCACCACTGCGGTCGTCAAATCCCCTGCCTGCCCTGCTAGTCCGTCAAGAAGACAAGCTTTCCCCAACGGCCACAAAACCGAGTAGAGCCACCGAGTCATACCAGGGCCCCTCTCTGTACCCTTTAAAGAACACCCAGGAAAGAAATCAAGTAAGAGGTAGCAAGAGACCAGGTCTTTTACCATCTTCCTGTGTGGGCGATCCGTCCTCTTCCTCTATAACATCATTGCCCTAGGACAGAAGGAAGGCGCTATGAGTCTATAAAAGCAGTAAAATGGACATATTGATCAGCTGAAAACGGAAGCAACTGGCCTCATGGTATCTCACTTCAGGGCCTTTGTCCAGAGCGTCCAGTCCCTTCTGTGTCTGAGAAGCCTGGGGGGCCTGGCAGAGGCGGAGTTTGCTTGGGGAGGCACCGGTCTGCCGGCAGGGACCAGGACTGAGGCCCATTACTGCTGTACCCAGGGGATGTCAGGGATGGCCTTGGGAAGAGTTCAGCTCATACCGTCTCTTGAAGGTGGACATAAACATTGCCAAATGACAGACTATCAGAAAGACTGTAAAAGTTCCAGAAATTCCTCGGACCCCAAACCCTATCCAGAGACTCCCGTGAGAGCGTCTGGCTCAAGGTAAGTTCTAGTGCCCTCACTGCGACCGGGGCTTCCTGAACACCTCTGCCAGGCCGTTCTGGGGTGAACTATAATCCTGTCCCCTCCACCTGCCATGGGGCTCCTGGATGAGTTTATAGTTTATTTATTTTCTAGTCACCTCTACACCAGCGTGGGGCTCGAACTTACAACCCTGAGACCAAGCACTGCATGTTCCACTGACCGAGCCAGTCGGGCACCCCCGGGTGAGGATATAGAGCTGGTGGTGGGGGGCTGAGGGAGGCTAAGACCAGGTCACTGGGCTCTTCAAGTCTTCCAGTGCCAGGCGGTGCCTGCGACACACTCTGTGTGAGTACTCAGTGAACGAAGGACGGACACATCCTCAGGTCCAGGGTCTGGCTGGGAAGCGCTCCCTCCAGGATGCACCCCACGCCTGCTACATGGCGACCAGTGCGCTGCGCTAAGGGACAGTCCATGGACCAACGTGTGTGGCTGCTCTCCCCTCTACACCACAGCCCAGCCCGAACTGAGCCAAACATGTTGCCTCGGGAGGCTGCTTCCAGAACAGCCCCCAGCCTATCGCGTCCCCCACCAGCGCTGACGGTCCCTCCGGTGGGAGGAGCCCTGCCGCCCGCCGGCCGTACCTCTGCGTCGAGCTCTTCGGCGGTGAGGCCGACAAAGTTGCTGTCCGGAGATGCCCCCAGCATCACCTGCTTAGGAGCAAACCAGAAATCAAGGCCCAGACACCCCGGCTCTCCTACCTGGCCCGTAGGGCAGCAACCCCCAACTGAGTCCTCGGGACAGAAGTGGCACCAGAGGGAAGAGTCAGACGTGACGGAGTCTGAGTCAGCAGCCCCAGCTCCTTTCCCACGGCACCCCCTTCCGAGCGCGGCCGGGGCCTGGCGGGAATCCCTCGCAGGCCCTGGGCTGAGCTAGTCCGGACACGTGTGCAGCGCGCAGAGCAACAGAGACACTGCCCGTGCTCCCCTCTTACCTCTCCTTCTTCGGAGGGGGCCCTGCTGGCGGCCTGGGGTGAAGGGAGAGCCTCGCCCTCTTCCTCAGTGCCAGGGGCGATGTAGGAGCCGGACATGGAGGACACCGTGTCAGTGCTGATCTGGGAGTGCTGGCTCTGGGAGGACACCATGGACATGACCGACTGGGCCAGGCTGCTGCTGGCAGGGTCTGTGGAGACGGGTGGAAGGAAGGAGACGGGAGGTCAGGTATGGCTTCTGGGAGCGGCCTCCCTGTGCTCAAGCAGCGGGGACTCTAGTGGCCTCGCCAGGCCCTCACTGACCAAGCGCTAGGCTTCAGGCCTTCCGAGGCTCACACTTTGGAGCTCAGAACTCAAGCCGAGGGCAAGGATCTGCTTGTCCCTGACTCGGTCTTCAAGGAGCCCGAGACAGCAAGGCCGGGGGTAAGAGGAGGCCCCTCCCCGCTGTCAGCAGAACCCCTGGGCTCTGGGAGGGGCCTGGCTTTCGTGCAACCTAGGTGTCACCCTGCCAGCCCCGAGTCCCTCTGGAGGGGCTGTGACAAGCACCGAGGACTGGGCTGAGCAGAAGAATGTGCAGTCGTTCCCGCTCCCTCGTGTACCTTCTGGGGAGGAGATGGTGGAAGAGAGCGGCGTCCCTGTACAAGACGACTGGTCAACAGCTCCCGAGGACGACAGGGTGAGATTCTCGCTTTCTGGGGTTACCCCGCATTCCTGGAGGGACACAGAAGAAGGGGGTGAGGGCCAGGCCCCGGGGAAGGAGTGGGACACCGGGAGGGCCTAGGGCCCCAGCGTCAGGAGGCTGTGTGCAGAGCACGGGCAGTTTTTCTTTCGTCCCCACTCCCCGCAGCCCTGGGCTGGAAGGGCTGCCTCCCAGGGGAGGTGCCAGCCTCAGTCAGCACATCCTGCCGGAGGCTCAGCATCTGCTCGGGCCATACAAAAGCTGGAGCTCAGGTGACACAGGTCACCCAGCAGCTGTGACACGGGAATACCCTGGGTTTCCCGGGATTAGAAACTGCTTTCCTTCTTAAAGAGAACACAAAACCAGCAGAGGCCTCACTGCCTGTGAGGCGGCCCCGCTTGGATATCGGGTTGGTTCCGGCTCTACCGACCTCACACAAATACCGCCTTTGCCCCCCCCCCAGCCCCTCCTGACACCCAGCTAGCAGCCACCTGTGCCAGAACCCCCACCCCGTCCCTGGCAGATGCCAGAACCCCCACCCCGTCCTACCCCCTTTTCTCCAAGAGTTCTGTGGTTTGGTTTTTTTTTTTTTTAAAGTAGGCTCCACACCCAACGTGGTGCTCGAACCCATGACCCTGAGATGAAGCACTGCAAGCTCCACCACTTAGCCGGCCGGTGCCCCAGGGAGTTCTGCTTTCATCCGAGCTCAGACACTGTGTCCTGCCCAAGTCAGGGAGTTCTCCCGAGGGCTCAGCTGCTCTCTGGAGGCCCGGTCTGCAACGGCATCAGGGGGGCCTTCGTGGGCCACGCTCCCACATGCCCCTGGCCTGCCCAGCACCCCAGCTTCGGCTCTGGGCCTTTGCACAGACTGCCCCACCCCCTGGACTGCTTCTCTCGCCTTCATCTGGGAGTCTTAAAACGCCAAGATCCAGTTCACATGCTACTCCGCCAGCACAGCTCCCTGGGCTTCTCCACTTAACATGATCTCTTGTGTCTCTGCCACAGACCACGCTGTCCCTGCCTCGGCGGGGGGGGTGCTCTCTAGAGCGAAGATTCGTTCATTCAGGGGTCCCTGGGTGGCTCAGTCTGTAAGGTGTCCGACTCTTGGTTTCAGCTCAGGTCATGATCTCCTGGGTTGTGGGATGGGAGCCGTGTCAGGCACCACACTCAGCGGAGTCTGCTGGAGATTCTCTCCCTCTGCTCCTCCCCCTACTGGGGTGCACACGCCTGCTCTCTCTCTCACAAGTAAATGAATAACTCTTGTTTTTTTAAAGAGTTGATTTTTCATTTGGCAGAGAGAGAAGTCACAAATAGGCAGAGAGGCAGGCAGAGAGAGAGGGGGAAGCAGGCTCCCCGCTGAGCAGAGAGCCCGATGCGGGGCTCGATCCCAGGACCCTGAGATCATGACCTGAGCCGAAGGCAGAGGCTTAACCCACTGAGCCACCCAGGCGCCCCAGTAAATAACTCTTTAAAGAAAAAGCATCATTCATCTACCCAACAAATACATACTGAACAACCATATGCTAGACCCAGTGCTGTAACCTGTGCGCCTGCCCTGCCCCCAACTAGACCTCGAGCACCCAGAGTCAGGGCCCACCTGATCACATTCGCCAGTCGCAGTTTACCTAGCTCACGGCCGTCCAGACAGCAGGTGTCCCAAGCCTGCTAAACAGAGCCTGCGGGGCTGGCGGGCAGCACCACCCCGCACTGGGCTCCCAGCGCGCTTCTACCGGGCTCCGCCGCCACTGTCCCTGTCCCTGGAACCCGCTTTCCCTCAGACATTTGCACACTCACTCTCTCACCTCCTTCCGTCTCTGTCCACAGACGACCCTTTAAAGACAGGAACCCCCACCTCTAGCCTCGAGCTCCCCCTCTCTCCTGACACATGGACCCACAGCCAGTTTTTACTGCCCTGGGGTCCATCCCAACCCCAGTATCAAGACTGTCGGTGCCACAAGGGCCAGGACTTCTGTCGTCTGCTTAATGCTACTGTTCTCAGCGTACAGAGCAGTGCCTGGCACGTGACACAGGCTCGGTCTACTGTTGAAAGGATGAACAGAAGGAAACCTTGGCTGCTGTCTCGAAGAAGGTTCCGAGGTGCCTGGGAGTGAATGAAAGTAGATGGACCTGGAGAGGCAGGTGGGACGGAAGTACCTGCAGTCCAGCGTCCAAGAAACAGAGACTGGGATTACCTCTTCCAGATGCTGCACTGACGGCTGCTGGGAGAGCTGGGTCTCTGACTCACTGCAGGAGCGCTCGTCCTCCTCCTCATGCAACACGGAAGAATTCTGGGAAACAGACCTGCGAAAGTCCGGGGAGAGGAGCCTCTGAACCCGGCATCCGTGTAAAGAACAGAACTGGCCGCACCCGTTAGCCAGACTCCACAGGAAGAAGGGGGCCCAGAGGAAAGGGGAGGGGATGAACGGAGCAGGAGAGGCGGAACCCAGGTCTTAAGAAGGAGGAAAAGGCTGGAAAGAGCCCTGGGGAGGGACTGAGAGCTCTTCTGGGTGTCATAAAATCTCCATTTTACATTCAACTCCTTCAATAACTTGTGTCCGAACCAGGGAAAAACCAGTGACATTTTCAGGGTCTCAATGTTCTTTTTAAAAATATTTTATTTATTAATTTGACAGAGAGAGACACAGCAAGAGACGGAACACAAGCAGGGGTGATGGGAGAGGGAGAAGGCGGCTTCCTGCCGAGCAGGGAGCCTGATGCGGGGCTGGATCCCAGGACCCTGGGATCATGACCTGAGCTGAAGGCAGATGCTTAGTGACTGAGCCACCCAGGCGCCCCTAGGGTCTCAATATTTTTATCTATAATACACGCTCCTTAACTCTGCCACAGAAAGTTTCTCATGACTTGTGCCTGTTGGGTTTTAATGGGTTTAAATGCTGTTGGGTTTAAATGCTTAAGAGTATAGGTGCAGATCACAAGTTTCCTTCAGTCTTTAGACTAAGTGATTCTCCCCACAGGCCTCAATGATCCTAGGGATGTCCTCTTCCCTACACCCCATGCCCCCACCAGAAACATAGGAGATTTGCCTGTCTGGGTTCCACTAAGTACCCACATGCCACCTTATTTCCACCTGAGTGTTAGCCCCAGGTCTTCCATGAAATGCGAAGCTCTGGGAACAGCCCAGAGGGTCCACACTGTCCTGGGGACCCAGGATGGGAGCCAGTACGGAGCAGGGGAAGACGCGTGAAAGCGCGTCACCAGGGACCCCAGGGGCACCACTGTTGAGCACCAACCACTCACCTGGAAAGACTCTTTTTGAGCTTGATTCCTTGGCTGCTGTGGTCAGACAGGTGGCCGGGCGGGGGGAGCGTCCTGCCGGGGGGCGGATGGGCCTCGCTGCCGTAGGCAGGCAGCGTTCCCGACAGGCGGCCGTCCCCAAGCACGTGGAGGGCAGGGGCTGCTGGCGATGGGGTGAGGGGCCCATTGAGGGCTTCCAGAAGAGACACCACTTCATAACCTGGTGGAATGTTCTCTGAGGACTAGGGGAATCAGAGACAGGTTGAAAAATTAATTAAGTACTCTTTGTTTTACGGCAGGATCGCGTTCCTTGCTCTACACTGAAAAAAGGTTTTCTTTTACATCGGGTCTGGCAAGCGGAGCGTCTGTAGAAGAGGCCAAAGAATGAGAAAAAGTCAAAGAAACACATATTCCTAGATTCTGCTTACAGATGGACTTCTTAGTAGTGTTTGTTTTTTGATTGTAATGGAAATATATGTTCATTACAGGAAATTTGAAAAACACATGAAGATAAAAAAGAAGGGGGAGGGGAAGGAAGATTTAATAATCAAATTGCCCAAAGTACAACTTTCATTACCATTCTGGTACACTTTCTTCCAACCTTTTTCTCTGTATGGTTTACAAAGTTACACTCTGTAAATAACAATTTTATATCCCCTATATGTCAGCAAACATAAATATTTCCCTTCAGAGAGTCCATATTTCCTACCTCTTCTGCTGGTGCTGGGGATTTAGCTGTGTCCGACATTCCCTCCTGTAAACCACATTTGAGGAACATCCTTGTGCACAAATCTTTATTTTTTTTGAAGATTCGATTGGCTTTTTTAAGCAATTTGTGAATCAGGGAGCATCCATCCAGCAAAAGAGAGGTGCTCCCACAAAACCCTTTTTTTTCCGGATTGTGTTCTTGATATTAAATTCTTAGGTCTTTCATTATCAGATATAAGTATTTTTAAGGCTCTTGATACTTACAGCTACTCTGTTTTGTTTCTTCAATGACCCTTCCAGCCACACTCCCATAAGCAGGACAGAGAACCTATTTTAACTGCTTTTCCACCAGCATGAAGTCTCTCTCCCTTTTTTAAAGATGTTATTTATTTACTTTAATGGTTTTCTTTTCTTTCTTTTTTTTAAAGATTTTATTTATTTCTTTGACAGAGAGAGAGAGAAAGAGAGAGAGCACGAGCAGGGGGGAGCACCTAGCAGAGGGGGAAGCAGGCTCCGGGCTGAGCAGGGAGCCTGATGAGGGACTCGATTCCAGGACGCTGGGATCATGACCTGAGTCAAAGGCAGAGGCTCAGCCCACGGAGCCACCCAGGTGCTCATGCCATCTGTCCGTCCGTCCATCCATCCGTCTATCTAAGAGAGAACACACAGAGGTGCCTGTGTGGGGCAAGTGAATGGCGGCGGGGGAAGGAGAAGGAGAATCTGAGGCTGACTCCTTCCTCACTCAGCACTGAGCCCAAGGGGGCCTCTATCTCAGGACCGCAAGATCTTGATCCGAGCCAAAGACTTCAGGGACTGTGACTGTGCCACCCAGATGCCCCCCACCCCCACTGCCATGGAGTCTCTTTTAAAAAGCTGTCGAATCTGAAAGGTGAAAAATGGTATCTCATTTTAATTCGTATATTTTAGATTTTTAATATGATTAACTAAAAAAAAGATATTTAACCAGCTAAGCATCCTCTTCTGAGGATTTTTTTTTATAATCTTAATTTTTCCCCCCACTCCTGAGAGTCTTAAATAGTATCCTTTGTCCATTTATTTCTGTTTGATTCATAGGAGCCACGGCAAAGATATTAGGCTTCTCTCTGATATAAACGTTGCGAAGACTTTTTTTTTCTTTAAATGATTCATGGTTCGCCTTTTAATTTTAATCCTTTTTACACATCTGAACTTTTAATATTTTTATGTGGTAAAATCTACACTTTTTTTTCTTCTGTAGCGTTCCTCTGCTTTTAAGTTTGGAGAGTCCTCTCCCATTCAAAGCCAACTAAAGAATCACCTAGAATTTATTCTCAGTCTTTAATGTTTGGTTTGCTTGACTTCTGCTTTAATGTAGTTTTGCTTTAATATAGTTAACTAGTTACTCCGTCTGGAATTTATTTGCTAATCTGGTAAGGAGTGAAGTGCTAAGCTGATTTTTCCTCCCTAAATAGCTAACTAGTTATCCTAATACCACGTATGGAAGGACGACTCTCCTCCACTCGTGAGTGAATCTGAAGATGGCGTCTGCTAGGACCTCACAGCCTCGAGGCTGCCTTCCAGCACTATCTCTTTTCACGGGACACGGAAGCGGAAGCGAAGTGTATCAACCACTTGGCTCCCAGTTGCTGGAGCCATGAAATGGGATCAAGAAAAACAGTTACCTCCTTCAATGACCCAGATAAACATAGTAAATTGTATTCAAATGCAAGACAATCACGCCCTTGTTCCTGCTTTGGGCGGGGGAGCTCCCGGACTAGGGTGAGGCTGGGAGCAGACTTCTCCAGGCAGGGTAAATATTAACGGGAGCCGAGTTCCAGAAGGAAAAGGGGGATTTAATGATCAGTATCCAATTTTCCGCTGTAATACTGGTTGGTTTTAACACAACGTGACCTCAGCCAGCTGACTGAACACTGCAGCGTGCCAAGGTTTAATTACTTGTCGCAAAGTCAAGTAAAGAAGGATGAAAGGTGCACAGGGCCAGCGAGGGGACCAGAGCGCTTGGTTCCCGGGTGGTCCCGTGTCCGGCCCAACTCACCGAATGCTCCTCTGAGTCAGACGTCTGGGACGAGATGATGGGGTTAAAGCTGGCTGGGGACAAGGGGCCCAATTTTTTCCTCATGGCCCGGATCTGAAGCAGCGCCCGGAAGGCTACAAGAAGGGAACAGATCATCAGGCCATCCTGGTAACAGAAGTCAGGATGAATGGGAGCCCGGGCAGAAACCACAGTCCCCCCTCCGGGGGGCGGGCAGTTTGCAGACCCTCCTGGCGGGTCTCGGCCTAGGGCTCTGGGACTCACGCAGTCGGCAGATGGGACAGTTGTTGGCCTGGTAGCGCAGGGTGTCAGCACACGTGTTACACAAGCAGAGGTGGCGACAGGGCAGGATCAAGGTGTCCCGGACATCTGAGAGACACACCACACACTCAGCACTGTTATCGCTTACTTCATCCTCAGCCGCCTGTCCCAGGAGATAGAAACGGAGCCAGTGACACAAAGACATTCGTGTCCTCTCTGTTCTTTGCAAGCAGCTTGCCTGAGGAGTGGAGATGAGGAGCGAGAACCGTATCCTACATTTACTTCGCACTTTAGCACGTGCATTCGCATACTGGGTTTCCCGTATTCTGGGAGCTGCTTCTCTCAAGCTGTCCTACGGGATCAGACTGTCGGGGCGGCGGAGTAAGGCGACCACACAGGGAAGGGTGGGGGGCCACGCAGGAACACTGCAGGGGAGCCCGGTAATGGGCGGCCGGGGCTCTGCAGGGGAACTCATCCAAACCTGCCGAAACTTTTCATTTCCAGAGCAATATAAGCATAAGCATCTGGAATGAGGAAGAAAATCCCCTCCTCGGACCTAACTGATTCCAGAGTTCAGCACGCCGACTCCCTGGATCCGAGTTTCACCAAAGCGTTTCTCCCTCCGCCTCCCGGGAAAAGCACATTCAGAATTTGGGGTAGAACCTGCCTTAGAATCCTGTGTGTTGTACTTGTTTTCGATTCCATAGATCTCCTGAAGGAGGTAGCTGACCCCATCTACCTGAAGAGCAAACAGCAAAGTTCAAGGGCAGGTTGACTGGACGGAGAGAAAGTGGGAACTCGTCCCTCAACCTTCTCTGGTAACCAGGGGCTACTGACTCACAATGAAAAAAATCAAAGGCCTAGACAAGTAAAGGGTGCTCTTATTTCCTTATGCTCTCCCTCTGACAGGGAAACGAAAATCAAATGTTTTTTTTTTTTTTGTTTTTGTTTTTTTTTTTTAAAGATTTTTTTTTTAAATTTATTCATTTGACAGATAGAGATCACAAGTAGGCAGAGAGACAGGCAGAGAGAGAGGAGGAAGCAGGCTCCCCGCTGAGCAGAGAGCCCGATGCGGGGCTCGATCCCAGGACCCTGGGATCATGACCTGAGCTGAAGGCAGAGGCTTCAACCCACTGAGCCACCCAGGCGCCCCGAAAATCAAATGTTTAATCCACCCACCATTCTGCCCAAGAGGGAGCACAAAAGTTCACGAATGCAACACTAATTCATGTGCCACAGCTCAAGGTCACAGACAGGAAAGCAGAGTTAAGAAGGGCAGAGACTAGCAAAAGGATGGAGCCTATGCATCAAAATTAAAGTGTTGGCTATGTAACAGACATTAAGTGCGGACATTACAAAAATAAAGGGATGGGGGTTGTCTGGGGGGCTCAGTCAGGTAAGCACCTGACTCCTGGCTTCAGCTCAGGTCACCATCTCAGGGTGGCGACTTTGAGCCCGCACTGGGCTCCATGCTGAGCACAGAGTCTGCTAAAGCTTCTCTCTCCCCCACTGCCTCGTGCGCGCTCTCTAAAATAAATCTTTTCTCAAAAAGATTTTATTTTTTAAAGATTAATTTATTTTTAGAGCGAGAAAGCACACAGGCAGGGGGAGGAGCTGGGGAAGGGGAAGAGAGAGAATCTGTAGCAGACGCCCCGCTGAGCACGGAGCCGGAGGCAGGGTTGGGTCCCACCACCCTGAGATCATGACCTGAGCTGAAATCAAGAGTTGGACGCTTAAACAACTGAGCCACCCTGGTGCCCTGTAAAGAAATAAATCTTTAAAAATATTATTATTTTTATTATTAAAGAATGGAACAGAGAAAGAAAGAGGAGAAACAGGCAAGGGGAGGAGTGGAAGGGAAAACAGGAGAAGAGAGACAGAAAGACAGTAGGATCTTGAAGGGGAGACAACTGAGCCCCTCCACCTGCACGAGCCACCCCATCACCCACATGGCCAAGGAGCCCTCTTCTCCCTAACCCTTAAAACCTCAACTTCAGGGGCGCCTGGGTGGCTCAGTGGATTAAGCCTCTGCCTTCAGCTCAGGTCATGGTCTCAGGGTCCTGGGATCGAGCCCCGCATTGAGCTCTCTGCTCAGCAGGGAGCCTGCTTCCTCCTCTCTCTGTGCCTGCCTCTCTGCCTACCTGTGATCTCTGTCTGTCAAATAAATAAATAAAATCTTTAAAAAAAAATTAAAAAAAAAAAAACCCTCAACTTCAATGCCCACTTGCCCTAGCCTGGGCCATGTCAGTGCCAAAACAGGCTCTTCCCTTGTCTCTCTGTGTGAGCCCATACCTCCCTCTGCTTCACCTGTCCCCTATTGATCCCCTCCCCTAAGACTGAGCCTGTCACTGATTTCATACCCACTCTCCAGTTTGAAAGTCTGTTGCTAATGTCAAGCTAGCAATAGGAAAATAGACAAATCATTTACCTTCAGTTCCCTAGCCTTTCTAGGCGTCCTGGAGAACAAGGCCGCCCCATGAGCCAACTCACCAAGGCTTGGCCTTCCTAGGCAGTATCCTGGGCTCAGGATCTGTTTTCTCCTCTGCCTTTTAAAACTTGTTTCAACTTACTGATCGATTAAATTGGAAAGGATATTATCAACAAATTTATGTTCAGGTGTTATTGACTGCTATTGACCTCATGAAGACGGGAGAACACTTAACCCCCAAGAATGAACAATACAGAATTCAGACCTCTATCACCCACCTGCAGGGGGTCCTGCCGATGCCCCTGACCCCATTCTCCCCTCCTCACTGACTCTGCTTCTGCTTGGGCAAAAGTGGGAAAAAAAAAAAGTGCTGGGACCCAGTGGGGGTTAGGAGCAGACATACACATAACTTGCTGGTCATTCTGGAAAGGGGGCAGATGGCCAGTAAACTTGGGATTTAGAAAAGCAGTGGTGGGATGAATTAAGCCAAGGGCCCTAATTGGCTCTGAATTGGACCCCAACACTTTATCCTTCAGCTTGGAATGTTTCTCACCCTGGCATTTTAAATAAAAAGAACTCTCCCGAAACCTAATGTCAAGAGACAAATCTTGTCCTTTCATTTCTTAAGTCCTTTGCTCAGATAATGGCCGCCTCAACACCAACAATTCTGGAACAATAAAGACACCCCAAATCAGTATTCCTTTCAGGCCACCCAAGGAGTTTCTAACATACAAAAGTACTCCCTTTTTCACTTTTCTTTGATTAAAAAAGGGGGGGTCAGTGGGAGAGAAAGAAGGGGGCTTAGCGAAAGAGAAAAAAAGAGAATGAGCGATCAAAAGAAAGAAGGGTGGGGGGGACACCAAGGAGCCCTGGCTGTCCAATACTTACCACTTGTTTCTGTTTGAGGGGCTTGACGCAGAAAGTTCCATCCGTGTGCTGGAATGAAAGAGGACCGTTATGACCCGGAGGAGGGCAAGAAGGCACAGGTGTTCTTGGTTGCTGCCCTGGAGTATACACGCGTGGGATTACAGACGCCTCCCTCACACTCGCAGGGCCTTCCAAGTATCCAGTGTGATCTTTCCATTCGAAGAAGAGGAAACCGAGGGCTCAGAGCTGCAGGTCACGCAGCGAATTGGTAGCAGGGCTGGCACTAGACCCAAGGGCAGCCCCCGGCGTGAGGCTCCTTTGGCTTGACCACAGCCTCCGAGCCGGACCCATCCTGCTGCAACTCAGGCAGCCGCAAACAGGGCTGCCCGAGACCCCGCACGAAAGCCAGTTAAATGGAATAAAGCGAGGCCCCGTAAAGTTACTCACCTTTTCGAAAGTGCCCAGCAGTACATGGCAATGGCCAAAATACTCTGGAAAAAAAAAAAAATAAATAAATAAACAAAGGCACATGGATGAGGAAGAAAGCCCAACACACCTCGCTGGCCTTCTAACTTCCCCGATTCCCTGTGCCCGGGAACCGATGCTCCGGGCTGTGAGAAGGGTCACACTCTGTAATCCATGCTGCTCTCGTCCGCCTGAGGACAGGGACCCAGGGACCGCCTGCCCGGGCCCCACGGAGAGGGCCTGTCCTTCGTGCACCACCAAAGGGCAGCGTGTACAGCGGAAGAAGATAAAAGGTGCCCATTACCGTCTCCTTCATCCACCACGGCATGGACCACTAAAGGGTAAACTTCTCGGTCCAGATCAAAGCCAAGCTAACGGGAAAGAAAAGGAAAGAAAAAAGGACTTAGCATGTTGAGATGACACAGTAATCCATCAGGGAAGGAGATGTCGTCAAGATGCATTAATTCATCTGTGCTCTCATTCCTCAACCTCGTGACCACCTGAGTCTGTCCCGTGGAAGGCCACTGTTTCTTTCTAAAGCCTTGTGGCTATGAAACCCTCTAACTTTGCAGATTCCTTGCAGGCTCCTGGCTTTCTCCAAGTATCTGAGGTGAATGGGCTCCTTTGGAACAGAAAAGTTAAGGGTGTTGGGCCTATCTTAAGGGGGGGAAGGAGTCACAGGGCTGAAGGACAGTGTGGTCTTCAAGCATGGGGGACAGGGGACCTGCTGGCTGTAGTCCAGATGAGGCCCTAGGTCCCTGTTCCTGAGCCTCTGCCCAGCAGCCCATCGCCTGGTCCCAGAGGCCACTGACCTCCTCCTCCGCCCACTCGGAGGGGTCCACGGTGTGGGAGGGCAGGCAGAACTGCTGACAGACCCCGCGCTTGTAGTGCACCGTCTCCGACTGTAGGCTGTTGTCTTTGGGGATGTAGCTGTTGAGCGAAGAGGGAAGCAGAGCGAAAGTCAGTATCTAGCCCAGACGGAGGGACTGTTTCCTCTGTCCCACGCCTGGTCTCAACATCAACAGGCTCTAGGGACAGAAAAGGATAGGACAGAAAATATTTCCTTCATTGTCTGTTTCCTTTGCTCCTGCTTGATCAGGCCGCTAAACTTATCCATTCAACCCACCATCCCCAAAAAGGCATCTTAATGGATGTTTAATAGCATCTTGATGACATAAAAGGTTCCGCTGCCCCTTGCCACGGCACACAATGGCACAGTTTGAAGGGAAAAGGTGAAAAGGTGGGGCTCTGGAGAAGAAAACCCAAATTCAAGAGCCAGATTTCACCTCGTGGTAGAAGATTTTCTTCCATGGTCGAGTGGGGAAGGTGTGGACCCTCGCCCGTCTGGGGAGGACTCGGCTCACCTGGTCTCTCATTCTCACCTGGCAATCCCATTCTGGAACTCTTCCGTGGCTTGATAGTAGATGGTGATGGCCACCCGGGCGTCCGTGTCGAAGGTGAACTCCACGTTGTAGTGGACCTTAGCCCTGCCGGCCTCTTCTCCAGCGGTCTTCACTTCCTCTGCACACCTGGGAAACCACAAAGACTCAGCACTTTGGGGAGAGCAAATCAGTATTTTTAAATACACACACACACAGACACACGTGTATTTAAACTTACTACATTATGAGCTTCTCTCCATGGTCATAGACTTACGCCCACATCTTCATTCTGAACGACAGCGGAGTCCCTCAAGGCCACTACGGGGGGCATTTCAGTGGTGTCTGATACTTCATAGAGCTACCGTGAACACTTGGGCATTGGCCAGCCCCCCTTTTGTTTTGCTTTGTTTTGTTTTTACTGTAATCAAAGTTTCTACTCACAGTTTCCACAAGGCTTGTCACAAAAGCAGCAGGCCCCACCCCTTCCCCTCCTTTTCAGAGACCATCTCTACCTCTTCCAGCTGACCATTTTGGCATTCACCTGTGTGTTCCTACAGAACATGCTTGTGTGATTCTTGACTTCAGTTTCAGGTGTTATCCATGGACCTCCTACCACGGGAGCCAGGATTTCTTTCACTTCCCTCAAGCGGCCCCATATGAGTACGCCCCCTGCCCCAAAGCGTGCACATCATGATTCCGGGAGCTCAGCACCTTTGTGTCTGCATTACTGGGTTTATATTAACATGATCAGCTTAGCCACAGAGTGGTCGCTGATTGTCTTTTCCTGCGTCAGTTTTTCTTGGAATCTGGGCTCATTTCTTACTTCAGTGGCTCAGTGTCCTATGTCCTTTTCACTCACCCACACCCTAGTCCTTTTCTGGTTGGTTACATGTCTCTCTCCACATTCAAAAGCACCAAGCGTTCTGTGCATTTTGTCTTCTCGAGATGCTCTCTGGACCCCAGGCTCTCTGAGCCAGCACACAGCCTCTCAGAACCAGCCTCCCCCATGACCCTGGGGAGGGCCCGCCACCTCTTTCCCACATCTCCTGCCTTCTTCCTCGGGGTACGCCTTCCCTGTGGCAGGGCTCCTCTTCCACTAGCCTCCTGGAAAAGGATGAGTTGGAGGGATAAACTCTTTGAGAGATTTTACTCTACAGTCACACTGCAATGAAAGTCCGGTTGAATAAGGAGTTCTAGGGTATAAATACTTCTAAAAAAGACATTTGGAGTATTGCCGCATTATCTCTCAGCTTCTAGCGTTGCTCCCAAGAAGAAGCCATTCCAATCGCTGATCCTGTTCTCCTCTGATGTACGATCTCTGCCTTACCATCCACTGAGCTGGGCGCTCCAGTGGTCCCTGCCATTTGGAAACTCAGGCCCTCTGGTTTGGGGAAGTTTCCTTAAATTATTCAGTCATTAATGATGATCTCCTTCCTTCTATATTCTCTCTTCTCTTTCCAGAATCATTAGTTGCATGTGGGACCTTGTACACTGGCCCTCTATTCTTTGTATCTTTCCTCTTTTCTGTATCTCAACCTTTCGGCCCCACTTTCTGGACTATTTCGACTTTTCCTCTTCTGTTCCATTGGCTTTTTCATGTCGGCTACTACAGTTTTAATTTCTGAACCTTTTTTCCTGTTGGTTTGTTCTGCCTTGGTCTTTCATATTACAGGTTTTCCTACGCACCTAAGAATCTTTGGTTGTTTGCTCCTATTTAAGACATTTAAAACCCCAGAGGTGCCTGGTGCATCAGTTAGTTAAGTGTCTGCCTTTGGCTTAGGTCACCACCCTGAGGTCTTGGGATAGAGCCCCACGTCAGGCTCCCTGCTCAGCGGGCAGCCAACTTCTCCCTCTCCCTCTGCCTCTCCCGCTGCTTATGCTCTGTCAAATAAATAAATAAAATCTTAAAAAAAAAAAAAAAAAAAAGACCATTATTGGAACTCTGAGTGCATGGTGTGGTTTGGGGACCCTGGGCTTCCCCAGGGCCCGATCTGGGTCTTTGGAGGAATCTCCAAAGCCATTCTCTTTGGTATTCCTGTCTGGGAGGGTCCTATTCCTCAGAGACAGTGTTCTTCTCTTTGGACAAGGGCCTGGGGGCAGAAGATGTGAGGGGGGCAGGCTGGAGGGCTCAACATCCAGTGTACCTAAATTCACTTAACCCCCATTTTTAGTACTGAACTCAACTTTAGTTGTGCCGGGGTCCCCCGAGTCCAGTCTGTGTTTTAACTTTTCCACTGAGAATTGTCTTCCGGCCTTTGGCCAGGGTGTGGGGAGGGCAGCTCTGGCTGTGCAGCATAAGGGAGGGGATCTGACGGCCCCTCAGCAAGCTTCCCACCAATCGTCTTCATTTTCGCCCTCCACCTCAGCGTCCAGAGCTCCTGGTACTGCCAGTTCCTGAGCCCTCGGGGGGTAACAGTTTAAGTGGGTGATTATCAGCTTTTCCTTCCGCTCACTCAGGATTCTCATCTCCGTGGCCTGCTAAGTTATTTAACACTTGCCTTTGTTCTCGTCCCTACACCACACTGCTGGTGTTCCTTTCCCATTCCCCCAGTCCTTCTGGATTAATCCTTTTAAACAATGCTCTTACTGGTGGGTTTTGGCTGGAAGCAAAAGATGTTCAATCATCCATCTTTCCCTGGAAGTCTGTGACTCAGAATCTACCCTATTCCCGTAATCTCGGAAAAACAGAGCAAGAACACTCTTCAGTCTAACGGTTATTGAATAGTAGGTGTTTTTCCTCCCATTATCTTGTTGAACCTTGACAACAGCCATGAGAGGTGAAGTATGGTGCAGTCTCTACGGGTGGGAAGCCTGAAGCTCGAGGACGAGTGTGATCGAGGTGCTCGAGGGCAGCTGGAAGGGCTGGGAAGCAGGCTGGTCTTCGGCTTCCAGGCAGGCGGGTTCAGCTAGGGCCTCCCAGCACGGCACTTGCTGGAGCCCCGGCCCTTGAGCCACAGCCACGTGTGATGAGAGAGAAACAAGGTGCAGAGTCTGGCCTCGGGAGCCTCAATCCATTCTGCTGTCACGGGGCCCCCCGAGGGAGGGCGAAGGGCCCCAGGGAGGGCGAGGCCCAGCTGCGGGCAGCTCCCCGGCAGAGCACCTCCACGGCTGCCTGGTCCCTAGGGCGGACTCCAGGGCTGGGGGAATAGTTGGGGAAGCAGTCAAAACTTCAGGGACAAATGAAATATAAAAATGAAGAGCGAAGGACAGACAGTAAATTAGCGGTTGCTTAGGTTCTGAAGAGGGTTTCGGGGGACGTGTGGACTCACCCCCAGTGAGCTCAGGGTCTCTTCTGTTCTAAAATTCAACAGTAGTGATGATCGCACAACTCTGAATATACTAAAAACCACTGGACTGTACACTTCAAAGGGCGAATGGTACAGCATGTGAGTTATACCTTCATGAAGTTATATTAAAACAATTATCTGAGAGGAATAAACTTCCTAATACTAACAGGACTGACATCTTTCTTGTCCATTTAGAGAAATCTGGGACCCGTGATTTGCCCTCGCCAAATCCGTCTTCCCAGGGGAGCACTGAGAGCCTCAGCAGACTGGCCTGCTACCCTGAGCAACAGTGTCAAAATTACACTGTCTTGGGGATGGCACAGAGAAGGCAAATGTTGATGAGAATTAATATTGATGACGATTAACCAATCAGCACTACGAGTTCCTCAGAGGGAGGACACAGGAGATGACGAGTAAATGTAAGCAGTAAAACAAGGATTTTATATTCCAACCTCAAATATCCCATTTTCCCCTAGGCTTGCTGAAGCAGCTGCAAAATTCAGTTTTTCCCTCAATAATTCTTCTTTTTTTTTTTTTTTAAAATCGTAAAACAAGGATAATAAGGACTGCTTCCAGGAAAGGGACAAGTCCTCCACAAACACAGACGCCAAGTTCTGAATAATCTGGATGCGGGGAGACCTAATCTCCGTGGACATGGACGGGGACTGCTCAGTCACTGCCGGGGGAGGGGTTCACATCCCCGAGCCCCGGGGGGGATCAGACTCTGCGTCTTGCAGAAATTGCTTCCTAAGTCTCTGGGGTGAGTTGGCTGTGCTGCACCAAAACCTGGGTGAGCCCCCCCGCCCCGGGGAAACTTACTTTACGAGTCTTAGCGTGTCCTTCCGGATGTTGACCAGGCTTCTCAGAGTCTTTACAGGCTCTTGGGGAGGCGGGGCAGCATAAGGAAACTGTGAGAAACAAAGTGGGAGAAGGCAGTGTGTTTAGAGAGATGGGTAACTGTCCCCCACCAGGGCTGACAAAGAACAGCCTTTCAAGGTGAGATAGGAAGGCACAACTCTCCTAACTAAGTGAGGACACGGAGACCCGACATGTTAAGTGAACTTGCTCAAGGTCACGGCCAGTGGGCGAACGGGGATTCTATTTGGCGTCAAAAGGCCTAGGTTTATCTGCTTTTTCCACCGTAGGCAGCTTATTTGAGTCAGCATTCAAAATGTGGATAGCTAATAACTCCCACTGAAGTTCCAAATACCAAAGGACACACTGTGGCCGAGTTAATCACAAAAGGCTTTTCCATCTGACCTGAGACAACAGGGAGCCAGACCTGCATGGTTTTTTCCTTCCGTGAAACCACATGGTGTCTTCGGCATTTAGGAACTGCAAATAAAAGAGAACCCCATCGTGTGTACAGAGCCGAGGCTGCAAACAGTGAAGAACAAATTCTCCCCGCAGCTGGTTATGTAAAGCAGAGTTCCTGAAAATGGGAGCCAAGAGCTATTTTGGGGTCATCAAAGGTTTATGATTGTCTGTCATTTACCTTACACTTTCACTCTTTCCCCATTGGGATGGGGAGTTGTGGATGATGAAATTGAGATACGGAGGGGGACACAGTACAAGACTTAAGTGGGGTTTGCTTTCAGACTATTAAGAATGATTTTTAAACGCTGTCAGTATTCTAGTGTTATCTGGACAATAAACATTTTTTAAATTTTTTATTTTATTTTTATTTATTTATTTTAATATTTAATTTATTTATTTGACAGACAGAGATCACAAGTAGGTAGAGAGGCAGGCAGAGAGAGGGGGAAGCAGGCTCCCTGCTGAGCAGAGAGCCCGATGAGGGATTCGATCCCAGGACCCCGAGACCATGATCTGAGCCGAAGGCAGAGGCTTAACCCACTGAGCCACCCAGGTGCCCTGGACAATAAACATTTTTTACACAAAATTCCGAGAAAATCCGCTGGCCAGTCTTTGTAGCTTGGCGAAACTGCAGTACTCCTAGTTCTAGAAGTGTCTACCTCCTAGCGCTGGGATCAGAAATAGGACACTCACATGATCCCCTAACTGTACCTTCACAGATTTTTGCTGAATGTGGTTATTTTTCTTGGGAAACATAATTTAATCTAAGGTACATCTGATTTTATGTGTTCAGTATGATTGTTGATAATTCACTTGCATGAATGAGACGCTGAAGTAAACACATTTAGTCTACATTACGCGTGTTTACGTCACCCACTTTGTGGGTATTATATAGCAACACTGACCTTATTCATTGATACACTACACGCATATTCTTTTAAAATATTAGGACTGTTCGTTTTTCTAATTACAAAGTAATACAATTCAAGCAGAAAATTTGAAAAACACAAAAAGTATAAAATCGGCTACAATTTCACCACTTGGCAATACTAAAGTTAACTCTGTAGCATGTGTCTCTCCAGATAGGCATCCATCCTCCCATCTGTCCAGCTACTCACCTACCCTACTCTGTGTCTAGGCACAGTTTCAAACTGTGCCCACTGTTTTATTCTCGCTTTCACTTAGAAAGATGTGGTAAATGTTTCAAAAGTCTATAATCAGACAACATTATTACTACATTGGAGAAAGGGACATCTTTTATTTAGTCAGTTTCATAGTATTCAATGTTTTCCATTGGTTTTACACTTTTCTTCTTCTTTTTTTGCCGATACAGATGTTGTGGTGAGTGCCTTGTTCCTCCATTTCTGCGTGCTTGTTTGATTACTTCCTTAGGACAAATTCCTAGAAGTGGAATTACTGGATCAAAGAGTAAGCATATTTTTAAGACTTTAAAAAATATTTTGCCAAATTGTTCTCCAGAAAGCTGATTCCAATTTTGCTCTCCCACTGGCAGCATATGAGGAGGCTTTTCTATAGGAAAGCTGCAATTTCTAGTTCAGATCCTATCTGTGGCCCGTTTTCCCCACCCCCCACTTTCCTAGGCTGTCACACTAAAGGAATTTAAAACAATTTTAAAATAAGCTTAAGCAAAAAGTAATTAGGCAAGAAAATCCGACACAAATGCTAGTCTATTCTAAAGCCAAAATAAATGACTTTGGGATTAAAATTTTTTTCTGGAGTAGCAAAGTTAATCATACTCATTTACACAGGTACTTGGGAGTTACCCATAAATCCTACCTGAGTTTAAAAAAAAAAGAAAAGATGATTCTTCTTTCATTCTTTACCCTTCCCCGCCCCCCAAAAAAGAAAAACAAAAGGAAAGGGAAAAAGAAAGATGAGAGTTCTTCGTCTTCTACTTGGAATAATCCTGGAGCTTCCATTCTCTGTCAGAAAGGTATTGACCTTGAAGGTCTGGTCCATTAGTCTCCAAGCAGATCAAACTTTATTCCTTGCACACTAGTCTTTACCTAAAGCCTGTGTTCATTAATGAATGAATGAATTCATATTCATAATGAATGAATTAATGAAAAGTGGAACAGAATTCCAGAAACTGCATGTAGATATCCTTCATGAGGCTGTTCAGTTTCTGTAGCCCAGAACGGTGTCTGAGAAACGGGAAGGCACTCCATAAGGCCATCTTGAGCTTGAGGCAAGAAATCAGGATTGATTTTACAGAAGCCCTGGCAGTCTTCCTCCACCTGTGGGCCTGGTGGTGGCATGTTTTATACAAGATCGAAAAGGCCATTTCTTCCCCCTGACTGGCCTAGTTGTGTCGGGGTACTTGTATCTGGGAGAAAAAACTCTGGTCCTTCCTTGTTACCATTCACTCTCTAACTCAGCGGATGCTTACTGAGTATGTACGACGTGCCAGGATCAGGCTGGGTTCTTTAGGTACGTACTTCTTCATCTTACTTTTACTGTGATAAAATACATATAACATGTTCACCTTCAGCATGTTAAGCACACAGTTCCGCGGCCTGCAATGTATTTACAGGTCATGCTACCATCACCACCCTCCACCTCCAGTTTCTTTTTTTTTTTAATTTTTAAAAATATTTTTATTTATTTATTTGACACAGAGATCACAAGTAGGCAGAGAGGCAGGCAGGGGGTGGGGAGTAGGCTCCCTGCTGAGCAGAGAGCCCGATGTGAGGCTCGATCCCAGGACCCCGAGATCACGACCCGAGCCGAAGGCAGAGGCTCAACCCACTGAGCCACCCAGGCACCCCACAACCTTCAGGTTAAATACATTCTTCATTGGGGTGCCTGAGTGGCCCAGTTGGTGAAGCATCTGCCTTCGGATCAGGTCACGATTGCAGGGTCCTGGGATTGAGCCCCATGTCTGGCTCCCTGCTCAGCGAGGGAGTCTGCTTCTCCTTCTCCCTCTGCCCCTGCTCGTGTGCGCCCTCTCTCTCTCAAATAAATAAATAAAATCTTTTTAAGAATAAAAATAAATTTAAGAAATACATTCTTATTTAATATGTTCAACACTAAGAGACACGTCTGTCGTGCACACCAGACTGTCAGGTCCTCGAGGAGCTCAAAAATATGTTGGTTGATTAGATAAATGAAGAATGTCAGGACTGACATCCTCATTTTTCAGACAAAAAAACTGGATTCTAAGTTTTGTGTAATTAATTTTGTGTAAAAGATTTGTGTAATTACTGAAGATCTGGGGCTAAAGAGTGGCAGCGTCAGGATTGGAACCCAGAACTGGGAATTGACTCCAAAGTCACCGCTTTCCACGGCAGCTGCCTCAGCTCGTGCAGGGGACGCTGCTCTGATCCCGCGAGTCCTCCAGGAGCCTGAGCACAGCGCAGAGTCTGACACTTAAACACTCACTGCAAAAGATACCAAATCCTGCTCAGGTTCTGGAAGCCAGTCACAACTCCAGATTACATCCTTATGCTTAGCCAGCAGTTCAGACAAAAGAACACCTAATACCGTACTCCTTTCACATTTTAACTGGAGTATCTAAGGTCTTAGAGAAAAGCTTTCTTGGAGCACAGCAGGACAAAACCCTTTCGTTTGTAAGATCTAAGAGCACCTGCAGAAGACACGACCATACATTCAGGGTACACTGGTGCCAGAGAGCACTGACAGCAGCAGAAGCGGCCGCGGCTCACCTCCTGCCGAGCTGCTCAAAAGCGTGGCACTTATAGATATTTCTAGAACACAGTGGTTTCTCCGCGAAACTCTGTTTAAAGAACAAAGAGGCGTACCCATCCATTCAACACCCACACTTTGCTCTGAGTTCCGCGCCGCGGCTGGGATTCGGTGAGGGTGCAGGCCCCCCTCTCTTGGTTCTGTCTGTAGGGGCCCAGAGCTGTGACAGCTTGTATCTGCACCATCATCCTCCCAGGACTGGCCTGCTGTGTCTGTACTGAAATTAGCCCAAGTCTCAGAATCATTTAAATCCCGAACACCTCAAGTCCAGGACAGGAGTATAGTACAGGCTCAGCCAAATGAATTCTTTCAATGGGCCCCAGGGGACTGCCCGTCCAGGTTCTGCCCGAACACTGAGCAAGTAAGTTCCTCTTCGGCCTTTTATCCCAGTGTCCATCGGTTTCCTGTTACACTTGCGTGACACTGGCCAAGTGCCACTTAGTGGCCAAATGAGGAACTGCATGTTTAGACTGAACGGAAGGTGAGCGGCTGAACGAGTCTGTGTGTGTGTGCGTGTGTGTGTACATGTATCAACCATGTGTCCTAAATTAAAAAAAAAAAAAAGAATTTATTTATTTATTTGTCAGAGAGAGAGAGAGAGAGAGTGAGCCGGGGGAGCATCAGGTAGAGGGACAGGGAGAAGCAAGTTTCCCACCAAGCAGAGAGCCTGATGTGGAGCTTGATCCCAAGACCCGGGCACCATGACCTGAGCCAAAGGCAGACACTTAACCTACTGAGCCACCCAGGTGCCCCGTCCTAGATTTTTTAAACCATTCTAATTTCAGATATTTTGTTAAACCACCCCAATAGATGCACTCAGATTTTGTGGTAGAAAATATGATCACAATGCCTATGAGGTTATAAAATATCTTATTTGGGCTGTAAATTATTGGGCAATTCCAGTAGTCTATAAAAAGGACTACGGTCATTCAGAAAAATAACTAACTTCAATAAAAAGTTTTTTTTTTTTTTAAATACATAATTTGGGGAGCCTGGGTGGCTCAGTCGGTTTAAGGAACTGCCTTCGACTCAGGTCATGATCCCAGAGTCCTGGGATCGAGCCCCGCATCGGGCTCCCTGCTCCTCGAAGAGCCTTCATTCTCCCTCTCCCTCTGCCTGCCATTCTGCCTACTTGTACTCTCTCTCTGTCAAATAAGTAAATAAAATCTTTTTTAAAAACCTCATAACTTGCTAACATTTTCTATTGGCTTCAGGCCTGGTCATATGCATATGGCAGTCCAGATATGGCCACTGGGGGCTCCTTCAGTTGGCTACTCTGTCCTTTGCAATGCCTCCATCATTTTGTGAGCACTTCCTTACTTTCTAGGGCCACAAGATATTCCAGGTCAATCTCATGTTTTTCTCCATACCTGGAACTGATCGTGTCTCCAAAGAGCCCTGGTTGTTTTTAGAGAAGTCTACTTCCTACCATTATGTACTCACTAATCTTTCACGAAGAGGAACACTTGATCTGTTTCTAGTTTTCACAATCATAAACAATGATGCCATGAACATTCCTTGAAAGGAATCTTAATAGGAAAAAAGGCCGAAAAATGGGGGGAGGGAAGGGTGGAGGAGAAAAACAAATTAAAATGCACTAATTCAGTTTTTATTTAGGAAAGAAAATGCTCCAAATGCCAAAATCCTGCTTCCAAAGAGAAAGGAGATTATTTTAGACAATCTATAATTAATATAGAAAAGTACTCATTTTATATATTAGCAGATATGTAATATTTGTGCCAAAGAATCAAATAATAGTTACTATGGAAACCAACATCTGGGGTCGTATGAATAACTCATTTACAGCACTACATGAATGCTTTCTTTTATAGATTATAGGGCTTTTATATTTAAATTTCACTTCCTTTTCATTTGATGTCTGCTTATTTTCTCAGTTTTCTCTACTTCCCCTCTTCTCAGATGTGTAGTGTGTCCAAGACTTACCAGTGGGTATTTTTAGACTGGTGATGCTTTAGAACATTTTCTTAAATCAGCGTCAGGGGAGAACAGTTTAGTCTTGGCTTGAACGCTGTGAAATGAATACAAATTTGCCTATTTAACCAGCTGCAGCCCTGAGACAGACTGTATTGTGCCTGCTGTAGACCAGAACGTCAAATGTGCTATATTTACAGCAGTAAAACCCCTTTTCACTGATTTCTCATCCAATCCTCGTGGGGAGTCAATCACCAGTGTAGAAAGACCAGTGATCACAAAGCTGACAACATGCAAGACACTCTTCTCACGTATATCAAAGATGGGAGGGAGACACTACGAGGGCATCACAAGATGACCTTAACACAAAGATGCTCGGCGTCCAGGTTTGGTTACCAAAGGAATCAATCCAAGAAGGCAGTCTATTTATAGTCTGTTAACTCCTCCAAAAGGTCCCCTGGCAGGAAGCACACAGGACCAATGTCATGGCTATGTGACATCACATCTAATGTTGACCTTTTCCAAAATATTTACACCCTATGATGAGATTATTCTTAATTAACCAATTCTCTCCAATCACCCTAATAGGTGATAAGAAAAGCATGAAAAATCCACTGCAAAGTAAAGCACCCACCATAAAATCACACAGATCTGGGTCAGTGACCATTGCTGTGTACTGCCTTGGTGACAACTGAAACCTACTAGACTTTCAGTTCCCCACTGATAGAAAGCTCTCGCCAAGACACTCCGCACCCCCTCCACCAACAGGACCCAGATAAAGCACAACCCACTCATTCCGTGCTTCTAAAATAAAAGTACCTTTCTGAAGATGAGCTGTTTTTAGATATAAAGGATTTTGCTTGACACCAGAGAATTTTAAGGGGGGGTTAAAAGGGAAAAAAGAAGTGCTTTTATTAAAGTGGCACAGTCATCTTTTCCCTCTAGCAAGTTGGTAAATAATGACTAATGGTCAGAGAAACGACTCCTTTCAGACAAGCACTCCATTCTGAACGCCTGACTTCCGGATTTCATCTGGTCGAAAGACTCACAACCTAGCTCACAAGTAAGAATCCACTTTTAAGTGAGAGATTTTCAGATGCCTGACACTGTATGTAAAGAATGTGCCCAGAGAGACAAGCACCAGTATTAGTCGAAATAGGTATATTAAAACATAGCACACATATTTTTTTTTTCTGTTCCCAAAGAAGTGTATGAATGTCACCGAGTGTTAGTTTTCCAGTCATTTTTCAACAGGCCAATTACTAAGATGGGCAAGAGGAACAAAGGTTTCTTCATTCCTTATTTCAAAAACAAAAAACTGTAAGCTGGTCTTCAAGTTAAAGGGGTCCTTCTGTGCTCCCACTGAAATATACTGACTCTAACATGACATAAATAAGGTCTAAGATTAATTATAAGAGTTGTCAAGTCTCCTCTCATATTCCTGGAGAGAAAATACACTCTGGCTTGAGAAAAAGGACAACAGTATGAAATGCAGAACTAGGTACGTTTACAAGCCAATCAATGACAGGGTTCTCAGCCCTGGTGAGGCCTGGTGAGTTTGGTGAGGCTACCAATTTGCCGATACAGCCCTAGGAAGAAAGCGGTTACTCTGAGTCAATAACCCTATTGAGTAACAATAAAATAAGTAACTCTTATTGTCTTCAGCTAACCATGAGATTTGGAAACCCCATATAATGAACATATAATAAAAACCTATGGCGTATGTCTGGGTAACTTTAATTTCTAAGTTATTAATATTATGATCTGGATTCTGCAGCTGATTTAACAAGGTGATATTTGCTCCACTCTGCCCTGCTAAACTTCCAGAAGTTTTGAGAGCTCTGACTCTTCTTCAGCCACCTTTAACAGCAGAGAATACCCAAGGTTATATAACCCAACTGAACTACCTAACTTGGCTCATACGAAAGCCTTAGCTCATTTAAGTGTTCCATATAGTGAAATCTAGCAGCTAGAACTATAACCTTTATAGGCTGAATACAGAAGGTAAATCTCAGAGACAAAATGCACTCCAGCTCCAAGGTCGACTTTTGTCACTGGCTTCTCTCTCATTCTGTGTTCCAGCACCATCCTTTCCTTGGCCTCCTACTTGAGATCTCCACCTCTCTCCATGTCTTTCACCTGTCCCCTCTCAGCCCATTCTTGCAAATCTCCACTCCTTCAGCTACATCCTTTAAAATCTCCAATTTTCCTCTTCTCAGCAACTGTGTCTCTAGGGCGCTTCCTCTTTTTACTGATTTCCCCTGAGCTATCAAGACCCTGAGCTTCTGATCACCTTTCAGGGCCTGTCAGGGTGATTCCAGTTCATCCAGAATAAAAAGGTGTCCTGGCATTAACCATAAGCTTTCTGAGACTAAAAATAGCCAAGTTCTAAGTTTCAACATGGTACAAGACAAAAGATGGTACAATGGATAATAATTCCCCAAGAAGCAATATACAGTCACATCTCCTAACATCGCTAATCTGACTCCTAGGTTTGTAACTCTTGACCATTAATACAAAGATTCTTTAAGCGTTAGTTAATAATCTGTTAAGAAAGCATAGCTCCCTAATTAAGTGGGAAGTCAAAAGTTCAGCAAGGATTTAGTGACTGGCTTCTAACAAATAAATTATGGAAAAGGAAAGATATATAGTGGGTAAACCTGACAGACACCACCTTGACCAAGTGATCAAGGTCGCCATCAGCAGTACTGAGCTGGGCTATCACGCACCTCTGAGGTGATCAGAGCACTTACCACCTGGGAGTCTTCCCCCAAATCTGTAGCCCTGGTGTGATCACAAGAAAACACCCGAAGACCCAAACGAAGGGAAGTCCTACAAAATACCTAACCAGTACATCTCAGAATTGTTAAGGTCATGAAAAATAAGGAAAAACCAGGAAACTGCCCCAGATGAAAGGAGGTAAGACAAGGAAGTGATGTGGGATCTTGGATTGGAAAGAGAGACATGAGTGGAAAAACTAGTGTGGTCCTAATGAAGTCTGTAGTAGTTGATTTTGATTCCCCGCCCCTCCTTTTTTTTTTTTTTTTTTTTGGGTTTGGGTTTCTTTGTGAAAAGAAAGCGGAGTAAAGTCTGGAGTTTTTAAAAAAAAGTAGTAACGCACCCACGCTAATTTTTAGTTTGGCTAAACGGATCACGGTTGTGTAAAAGGTTATTCAGCAAGAGAAACGCTAAGATGTGATGGAAAAGCAGAGGACCTCACATTAGAAGGTGTAGGTCTTGGCTCTTGCACTACTGGTCATATAATTTCCGACAAATCACTGTACCTCAGTAAGTCCCCACTTCCTTACCAGTAATATATGCTTCCTATTCGCACCTCATAATTTGTGAGATTAAGGGCTCTATTAATCAAGGTCCAGTTAGGAAAAGAGAAACCACACTGGTTATTTTAAAGTCTATACATCAGCCCTAATCTTCCTTCAGCTGGCTAGTAGAGACTTTTTTTTTTTTTTTAAGATTTTATTTTATTTGACAGATAGAGATCGCAAGTAGGCAGAGAGGCAGGCAGAGAGAGAGAGAGGAGGAAGCAAGCTCCCTGCCGAGCAGAGAGCCCGATGTGGGGCTCGATCCCAGGACCCTGGGATCATGACCTGAGCCGAAGGCAGAGGCTTTAATCCACTGAGCCACCCAGGCGCCCCACCACACTGGTTATTTTCATAGAACTTAATATAAGGCACTAGTTCAATGGGCATTCGAGAACGGAAAAAAAAAAAAACACAAGAAGAGGACACTGAGCTGACAGAGAGTGACCTCAGGAAGCAGCTCCCTCCCCTCCAGGCTGAGGGAACAGAGTGGAGAGGTGGAGGTTATCTGATCTCAGACGCCTGCTGAACCTGGGACTCAGAATTTCTCTTCTCCTTTTTAAGTGTAGTTGATAGAAAGAAACTGAAGATGACACAGACGAATGGGAAGAAAAATATTCCATGCTCGTGGATTGGAAGAATTAATATTGTTACAACGTCCATATTACCCAAAGCAATCTACTGATTTGGTGCAGATCCTATTCGATTTCTGAGGGGGACCCTTCTGCTCCCCCACCCTTCCAGCACCCCCTGTTGGCGGAGCCTGGCAGGGCACTGCGGGCCATGGAGAAATGGGACCCCTGGGCCCCAGCCCCAGCATCTGGGAAGGTTAGAGGCCGGGAGACAATGGCTTAGCTATTAATTGTGAAATAACCTTGTAGACGGTCACCTCTGCCCACGGGTTCTTATTATTATCATTACTTCTGTGAAGGGCTCAGGCCACCCGTGTGCTCTGCTCTTTCCTTTAAACATATTTTAAGGTACAGGTTAGCTGAGGATATACACTCGTGCTGTTTCCAGCATTTAAAATGTGAATAAACAGAAAAACGGCTAGGGACTATGTTTTCTTCTTGTATGATAGCAACCTTTACGCAAAGCTCACTTATCAGTGCTGCCTTCTAAAGACTGACTTCTGTAATGACTGGGGCTGCCATCTTACATGATGGGCCTGGCAAGGCCATCTTACAGGTGGCAATAGGGTGCTTCTTGGGGACGCTAGTCTGAACATGTAGCAAACTGTTATTGGACTCAGGAATCTTTGACTTTTATAGAATTTGTAGAACAGTTTCGTTATAAATTAAGGCTACCATGCATCTCTTTAAAATCTGAAAAAAATTAACCAAATTTTTCTTTGAAATGCAACAGCAGTAAGCATAGTTTCCCGTAAGGCGGCGTGTCCGACGACAACAGGAAACAGGGGTGAGAGTGTACACTGAGCTCCAGTATGTTTCAAAGAAATTTCGAGGAAATTCCTACAACACAGATGCTTTAGTTTCACTGCTGAATACCACAGCAGATCTCTGTGTGCTGGTTTGTTAAGAAACGACATTAACCAACAAACCACAAGTTCAAGTGTTTTAGAGGCACTTTCCAAGTCAGCAAACTTATGTCATAAAGTTCCTTTCTCAGAGCTTCTGCGAAATTGTACAACACGTGTATCATGTCCTCCCCGCGTGTGCATGTGTTTGATCTTCCTGTGAAAATGATTATAAACTTGAGGGAAAAAAATTCATGTTGCACTTGTCTTCGTATCACCCAGAGTGATTGATTAGACCAGAACACGGAGAAGACAGAAATAGGTATGAATACATCAATGAGGTCTTCAGAAGAGCATAGAAAGGGCCCATGATGGCTCTCAGGATCCTCTCTGCCCCTCAGGCTAAGTGGCAGGCTAGCAGCAAGAGTGTTCACAGAATAACTAAAAAACACACACCGCCAAGTGTTTTTTAATAAACTTAAAAAAAACTTAAGTTTAACTAGGAGCTAAGACTAGAGAATAGAAATGAGACTATTTAATAAAGTGATGGCAACACCAGGAGCTAGAAGACCCCATTTCAGGCCTCGATTCTTGCATTTACTGATGAGTGAGACCTCGGGGGAGTAATTTATCATTTCTGGGCATCAGTCTCCTCATCTGTAAAATGGGATTTACAGCCCTCATCTATCTCCGAGGGTAATTAAAAATCAATAAGAAGGGGCGCCTGGGTGGCTCAGTGGGTTAAAGCCTCTGCTTTCGGCTCAGGTCATGATCCCAGGGTCCTGGGATGGAGCCCCGCATCGGGCTCTCTGCTCAGCAGGGAGCCTGCTTCTTCCTCTCTCTCTGCCTGCCTCTCTGCCTACTTGTGATCTCTGTCTGTCAAATAAATAAATAAAATCTTTAAAAAAAAATCAATAAGAAATGTTTTAAGGTTCATACAATGCTATGAAAATATTGGTGATCATTAGTGATCACTTGTGATTTTCATTAGTGATAATACTATGTTCTTTTTTTCAAAAAGATTTTATTTATTTATGAGAGAGAGAGAGAGAGAGAGAGAGAGAGATGGTAGGGGGAGGGGCAGAGGGAGTGGGACAGACTCCATGCGGAGTGCAGAGCCCGATGTGGGACTTGGTGTTAGGACCCTGAGATCATGACCTGAGCTGAAACCGAATCCCATGCTCAACAGACTGAGCCAACCAGGCGCCACAATTAACACCATCTTTTTTAGAGAATTCTACCTGTCATACAGTTGCAAATGCAGGCAGACCTCAGATTTGTGTGGGTTCATGGCCAGACCCCCTGCAATAAAGTGAGTCAAATGAATGGGACATGAAGGGAACAAATGCTGTTAGAACTTGCTCAGTGCAGGATTGCCATAAACCTTCAATTTGTAAAAAAAAAACAAAAAACAAAAAACAAAAACCTCAACATCTGGGGCGCCTGGGTGGCTCAGTGGTTAAGCATCTGCCTTAAGCTCAGGTCATGGTCCCGGGTCCTGGGATTGAGTCCCACATCGGGCTCCCTGCTCAGCCTGCTTCTCCCTCTCCCACTCCCCCTGCTTGTGTTCCCTCTCTCGCTATCTCTCTGTCAAATAAATAAATAAAATCTTAAAACAAACAAAAATCAAAACTCAACATCTGCGAACCGCAGTAAGATGAAGCCCCATGAAACAAGGACCACCTGTATTTAGAAAACTGAACGTACGAATGAAATATCAGCAATTAGGTAAATCTCTCTTATCTGTGAATCCCAAAGCACTTGGAGTAAACAGCATTAGGATGTATCTCACTTTGTTGTGACCCAGGAGAGCTGCTGCAAATCTGTCACATGCCCTACCGGAATTCAACCTCTCGGGAACCGCAGGCTCTTGGGGAGACATAGAAATTCCTACCATGGTGACTGGAAGGCTCTTTGAGGTTCTCAGCTTATAGCTGGAAGGCAACGGGAGATACTCTGTAACATGGAACGGGAGGTAAGCAAGGTTGCGGCCCTGGCGATCCAACAACCAGGACTTCTACGACGTGACCCGGAACAACCATGAGCCACTGAGGAAAACCAAGCACAGGACTGCACAACCAGCCTGTGTCCTGCAGGGAGACACGTGCACCCGCTGCTGGGGAACTGGGGTTACGGACAGCGGCGGAGGGTTGCCCATGCAGAGGCCAGGCTGCCCTGCACCCCATGAAGCACCCCATGCACCCCAGCTCTGCACCTCTCTCCGTGGTGCCTGCCCACGGGTAGGGGCTCCCTGAGCGACGCTGAGAGCAGGCCTCGGAGACAGCACTGGCACGTCTATGGACCACGATTCCTTTCTCTCTTTCTTTTTAAAGATTTTATTTTTATTATTTATTTGAGAGAGAGAGAGAAAATGGGAGTGGGGTGAGGGGCAGAGGGAGAAGCAGACCCCCTGCTGAGCAGGGAGACCAACACCTGGCTTGATCCTGGGTTGCCCTGGGATCATGACCTGAGCCAAAAGCAAACGCCTAACCGACTGAGCCACCCGGGGGCCCCCTACTCCTCCTTTTTTTTCTTCTTTTTTAAAGATTATCTGTTTCTTTATTTGACAGACAGAGATCACAAGTAGGCAGAGAGGCAGGCAGAGAGAGAGGAAGGGAAGCAGCTCCCTGCTGAGCAGAGAACCCGACTCGGGGATTGATCCCAGGACCCTGGGATCATGACCTGAGCCTGGGATCATGACCTGAGCCAAAGGCTGAGGCTTAACCCACTGAGCCACGCAGGCGCCCCCTCCTTTTTTTCTTTTTTTAAAGTCAGGTTTATTGGGGGCTCCTGGGTGGCTCAGTGGGTTAAGCCTCTGCCTTCAGCTCAGGTCATGATCTCAGGGTCCTGGGATCGAGCCCCACATCGGGCTCTCTACTCAGCAGGGAACCTGCTTCCCCCCCTCTCTGTGCCTGTCTCTCTGCCTACTTGTGATCTCTATCTCTGTCAAATAAATAAATAAAATCTTTAAAAAAAATAAAGTCAGGTTTATTGAGATCTAATTTACATCAAAAGAAAATTCACCATTTTTAGTGTACAGTTCTTTGAATTCTGACAAACGCATACAGTCATGTCACCACAGTCATAATCAAGGGACAGAACACTTCCATCACCCCTAAATGTTGCTTCAGGTCCTTCTGTAGGCAGCCCCTCCCTGCACCCCAGTCTCTGGCAACCACGGATCTGCTTCCTAGCCCTACAGTTTTGCCCTTTCCAGAATGACAAGACACATTCTTTCCAATACTTACATAAAACACCCAAAGCCTCTGTCAGCTCCCACACAACACTGTGTGTTGCCACCCGAGCCTCTCGTGTATGTTAGGAAGAGGGGAGAAGCCAGGCTCGAGGGTTCGAAGGGCTACAAAATTCACTAGGGCTCGGGATGCCCATACACCCTCTCCTGAAAGCAGGATACATCCTGGTGAGATGGGAGCAGCTCTTACAAGTCCCCAAACAGGCCTCATTTTAATTCGTCCCTGTGTAAACATCCTAGTTTCCTCTTCCATGATGGTACGGCACAGGACAGAGCTTGATTTCCTTCCAGGTTAGATGCACTTCTGGTATTAAAGGAAAACATGAATTATGGTAGCTGGGGCTGAATATAGATGAATAAGAAAATTCTGTTAAAAGCTAAAAACTTGAAGTTTCAATAGGACGTTCTTCTTCCTGTCAGATCTGGCTTGACCTCACATTGAGTAATTCGAGCATCGCGAAATACTGGAGTTTTACTGAATCCTGCAGGAAGCACTCAAGAGCTGTGCCAGGCTTCGGATAGGGTTAGGGTTCTCTATCTGACCCGAGAAAGCTGTTCGCTAACACCACAATCACACTGTAATACATGAATATATCAGATCGCCACACTGTGCATCTGAAACTTACACAACGCTCTGTGTCAATTATATCTCAATGAAAACACGTAAGTTCAAAGAAAAAGAGACAGTGAAAGGCGAGCAGAGAGTGAGAAGAGACATTTGCAATATATTTATCTCAGAAAGGACTTCTATTTTCTTAGTAATTCCTTACAAAGAAAGAAAAAGCAGATAAGCTAACAGAGAAACCAAACAAGCTAACAGAAAAGATTTGAACTAGGGCGCCTGGGTGGCTCAGTGGGTTAAGCCTCTGCCCTCAGCTCAGGTCATGGTCCCAGGGTCCTGGGATTGAGTCCTGCATCGGGCTCTCTGCTCAGCAGGAGCCTGCTTCCCCCTCCTCTCTCTCTGCCTGCCTCTCTGCCTACTTGTGATCTCTGTCAAATAAATAAATAAAATCTTTAAAAAAAGGAAAAAAAAGATTTGAACTGGCACTGCACAGAGCAGTAGTAAATGTGTGTAAGGGTGCTCGACCTCATGAATCATTAGGAAAATAAGAATTAATCCTACACACTCACCAGGATGAAAAAGATGGAAAATAGTAGGGGCTGGGGACTCTGAACCATGCTGGTTGGAGGGAAATTGGTGTAACTGCGGTGGAACGCTACTCAGCAGTCTTGACAACAGCATACTCCCAAGCCGAGGCAAGGCCAGTCCCAGGCACACTCAGAAGACACCCGCATACATGCGGCCCACGAGATCCATACGACAGGACGGTCTCAGCAGCACTATTCATCATCGTAGCTCCACACGACAGCGTGCCGAAGGCTATAAACCATCGTGCAGGTGAACCGTGGAACATCACACACGGAGCGCCGCACGACACGAGGAAACAATCACTCTACTCAACGAGACCAGCAAATCTCACAAACATTCTGTGTGAAAGGAACCAGACATAAAAGGGCACGTGTGTACGGTTCTGCTTACATAAAGATCAAATCAGGAGAGAAGATGGGATAGCGGTTACCCTGAGTGAGGGGTTGTGATAGGAAGGGGGATCTGGGGAGCTTCTGGGGGTCAGGCCATGTTCTAGTTCCTGATCTGGACACTGGTCATAGAGGTGTGTTTGCTTTGTGAAAATCAAGTGTACGTGTAGGATTTGTTACCTTTCAGTGTATCTGTTATACATTAAAAAGTATCACTTTTATCTTTTAAAAAAGAGTTTTATTTATTTATTATTTGATAGAGAGAGACATACAGCGAGAGAGGGAACACAAGCAGGGGGAGTGGGGACAGAGAAGCAGGCTCCCCACTGACCAGGGAGCCTGATGTGGGGTTCGATCCCAGGACTCTGGGATTGTGACCTGCGTCGAAGGCAGATGCTTAACCAACTGAGCCACCCAGGTGCCCCAAGTATCATTTTTTTAAAAAGATTTATTTATTTATTTACGTGACAGACAGAGATCAAAGGAGGCAGAGGCAGGCGGGGGGGGGGGCAGCAGCCTCCCCGCTGAGCAGAGCCTGACGTAGGGATCAATCCCAGGACCCTGAGATCATGACCTGAGCTGAAGGCAGAGGCTTTAACCCACTGAGCCACCCAGGCACCCACCCAAGTATCATTTTTAAAAAGGACAAGCCAGCCCTATATAAATAGATCCAGAATGATCTCCTAAGATGTGCTACTCAATTAAAAAGCAAGGAGAGAAAGCAAGCAAGAACGGAAGTGAGAACGAGCTGTGCAGTGATGCTCTCCCACCTGCCTCCAGCCCTCACTGTTCCCGTTCTCCAGCTGCCAGGAATGTTGGCCACAAACAACCCAGGGCTGCTCCTTCTCCAGCAATTACAAACCAGAGCCTCCTGGTCCAAGAAAGTGGCCCTGATTTCTCGTTCATCATACCACCATGGGGCCGTCAGTGGCCAGGGAGACGTGGGCAAGGGCAGACAAAAGGCCAGGACCCTTGCCTCAAGATCGGGAGACTCTGCGGTACAAGCTGTACTCCGAAGCTTTCCCGAGGGACCAGGCTGAAGCGAGTTTCTGCGAAGACCACATCGTTCGTTGTTCACTTTTGCTCCCCTACCCCCATCTGGCTTCTGCTATCCCCATTCCCAGGAGAGCCTTCCTTCAATAAACAGCTCTCACAAAGATCTCCGTCTCAGGTTTGTTTCTGGAGAAGCTGGTATCTGTGGGTGGGATTTGGGTAGGTTACTCACCTGCCAGATGGCAGGGAGGACCCACCCGCCCAGATGGTCCCTGGCGCGTTGCGGTGGTGGGACACGGGGCCGGGGACACACAGGCTGGTTTATGGGGTCTGGTACAGGAAGTACAAGAGAAATGGAGACATTAAAACTGTAGAAGTGGGCGGCTGTCATCAAGAGCCATCCATTCATCGAAAAGGGAAAAAGCCAGCCTCGGATACAGCAATCAACAACTTAAGGCCAACTATGACAGGCAGCCAGACTCCTGTGGCCAGTTTTCAAAGATTGTCATCTCTTACAGGCACGGGACCTAACTTCAAGGAGTGGCCACACCAAAAAGAAGGCTGAGGTCTCAGCCCAGGTTAATAAAGTTGGGGCCCTGATGGGGAAAGAGTGGACTCTGGAGGAGGCTTGAGAACGGGATGTCTGCGTACATTCACTTGAGAACCACGAACCCCAGATTCCCTGGGCCTGCAAAGTAGCCACTCCCTCTCCTTGGAAGACAGGGGAATCCCTCTGAGGATGACACAAGGGTCTCAGACAAGTGCCTGACAAGATAGTGCCTGCCCTACAAAGGCGCTGCCCCACTTCCCACCTGGCCACAGGCCATAATTACGGTCAAATCTTAGTATTACTCACCTGGGCCCTGCTAGGCCTGCTAAGAGATGGGGAGTTATTACGCCAAAGGTATGCAGGTCCAGGCTAACACACGCGCGGGTCAGAACAACACATGTGGGAGTGGTCTCAGGGTGCTGGGCCAAGGGGTGTGGAGTATAAAGCCAGAGGAGGGAGAGCCTGCTGGTATGAGGACATATTCTCGTGACACAGAATTAACACCGTCGAAGGACCCTGGGTCTAACATGGGCTGGGGAAGGTGGCCTCATGGGAGCTTAGAAAAGCAACAGACCACACTAACGGATTCCAGAATCTGGCACAGCAGTCGTTGGAAGAAAAGATCAAAAGGCTTAAAGGAGTAGGCATGTGAGGATGGGTCCGCCACACAGAATGGGAAAACCCACTAGCAGGCCACGTCCTTTCGGGGGCCCTGGAAGATAGTCCGGTCGCCAACGCCGAGACTGCTGCTTATACTGGTTGCCAACCTAAGTCCTGCCTCATATACCAGGGCCATGATCCTCATTCCCACCGCAACCTGAGATGAGACTTGCATCAAATCTCATGTGGCAGGAAGGCAGGCGAGGCCCCTCCATCTAGGCCTGGCTCCCCAGCCCTCTGGATGGTAAGCTTTCATTAGATGGAATCGTCTGGACCACACCGACCTCGTCTCGTTTAGCTGCCTCTGTGTCTTCCCTCCTCAGCCCCTCCTCCAAGATGTTCTCGTTTCCTGGCTGTTGGAGAACTTCCTTAGTTCAGGGACTGCATTTTACCTGCCTTTGTGTCTCTAGTGTTTAACATTAGCCTGGTATATCAGAGGTGTTCGATAAAATGGTAAATGAGGGGCATCTGGGTGGCACAGTCACTGGGCATCAGATCCTGATCTCAGGGTCATGAGACTGAGTCCCACGTCGGGCTCTGTGGTCAGTGTGGCGTGTGCTTGGGATTCTCTCTCCTTATGCCTCTGCCCCTTCTGCTCTCTATCTCTCTCTCAAAATAAATCTTTTTTTAAAAATGGTAAATGAAAGTGAAAGAGTGATTGAGTCAATCGATCAATGGTTTGTGTCATGGGGAGGGGAAAAAGATCCACACTGGGCACAGCCTAATGATTAGTATAGAAAACCTTAGCCAGCATAGACACCAGATTAAAGGTAAGAACAGAAAACTATTTCCTCCTTCTCCTCCTCTACTTCCCTCTCCCTTTTATAATTCTTTCTCTTTTATAATCCAAACTGATTTTGAGATTCTTATGCAGAGACGGTAACCCACTGGAGGCCAACAGCTGCTAAAAACTCCTGTTCCTCCTCCATCTCCAGCAAAGGTTCTTCTCCAGAGAATCTCTGTCCTCTCTGTCATCATTTCGGGTTATACTGCAACCCCTTTCTATAGCTTTTCTTTTTAAGGTTTTATTTATTTATTTAACTTATTATTATTTTTAAAAGATTTTATTTATTTGACAGAGAGAGAGAGAGAGAGATCACAAGTAGGCAGAGAGGCAGGCAGAGAGAGAAGGGGAAGCAGGCTCCCCGCTGAGCAGAGAGCCCGATGCGGGGCTCGATCCTGCATGGGATCTGGGATCATGACCTGAGCCGAAGGCAGACACTTAACCGACTGAGCTACCCAGTTGTCCCTATTTATTTATTTTGGAGAGAGAGAGAGATGGGGAGAGGAAGAGAGAGAATCTCAGGTAGATTCCATGCTCAGCACGGAGCCCGACACAGGATTCGATCTCACGACCCTGAGATCACCACCTGAGCTAAAATTAAGAGTCGGATGCTTAACCAACCGAGCCACCCAGGTGCCCCACTTTCTATAGATTCTTTCCATATAACCATATCCTGTAGTTTACACACCAGAGAGAAAACCTTGGTCCCTGTCTTACGTCTCAAATGGAGGCAGTAGGTCTAATATGGAACGCCCTGTTTCCCTAGCGAGAGAGCACAAGCAGGGGCGCGGGGTGGGGTGGGGGGCAATGCAGCACATTTAGTGAAAGGAAGGAGCAAACTTAGTTGATGTTTTTGTATTAAAAAAAGAAATCTAAGCAGTAGTTTCAAACTATCTTCCCCAAGATACTTATTAACGACAAGAGGAAAGACGGTAACTCCACCATGCAGAAACTGGTGGGGAATTCTATCTCCAAAAAGCTATTGTTTAACCAAGTGATAGGGATGCAGTCAGGGTCGGGCACAGGGAGAACCTCTGAGGTGCCCGCAATGCTCCGCTTTTTGATCTGGGCGGCCGGTACAGGCTGTTTGTTTACAGTTTCTTTAAACCGTAGATATATGGTTCATATACTCACACACAAATATTTCACAATTCTCAATGAAAAAGTGAGAAGAAAAATAATAGAAAGTAAGTTAAAAGGAGTGGTTTAAAAAGGAAAAGAAAAAGAAAAAGACCAGGGGGCGGGAACAGCCATATCAAAGGGTCTGACCTCTGCAGCAACCCTTCCTGAGGTCTTTGTCACTGGAGACGTCAGGGTCGCACCTGGCTGCGCTCAGTGACGTGGCTTGCTGGCCTCCGTCACACTGCTGCCTGCCCACAGCCACAGGACCCCGTTCCTCTGTTGATCCACCTACTACAGAAACCCAACTCTGTCAAACAGAGGTGTCAGGTCAGAAAACTCCCAGAACAGAAGAGCAAAAATAGCCTTTTCGAGCCAAGGAGCAAATTCTTAGACCCAACTACCTTCCAAAGTTGTCTTTTTTATGATATAATTTATTTTCCAAAGGTATAGCTGACTTTGCACCTGTCGTCAAGTCTATTTTAGCTCTTATTTATCTACCAAAAAAAAAAAAAAAAAAACTATCCTGCTCTCCTTTAAAGGAACCAGCTTGGGGAGCCTGGGTGGCTAAGTGGGTTAAGCCTCTGCCTTTGGCTCAGGTCATGGTCTCAGGGTCCTTGGATCAAGCCCGGCATCGGGGTCTTTGCTCAGCAAGAAGCCTGCTCCCCACCACCTGCCTGCCTCTCTGCCTACTTGTGATCTCTGTTAAATAAATAAAAATAAAATATTAAAGGAACGAGCTTTTTTCTCGTTATCTCTGGACTCAAGAGTGAGTTGAGGGATGCCTGGGTGGCTCAGTGGGTTAAAGCCTCTGTCTTCGGCTCAGGTCATTATCTCAGGGTCCTGGGATTGAGTCCGCATGGGGGGGGGGGCTCTCTGCTCAGCGGGGAGCCTGCTTCCCCCTCTCTCTCTGCCTGCCTCTCTGCCTGCCTCTCTGCCTACTTGTGATCTCTGTCTGTCAAATAAATAAAAATCTTTATAAATCTTTATATCTTTATCTTTATAAATAAAGATAAATAAATAAAAATCTTTATAAATTAAAAAAAAAAAGAGTGAGTTGAAATTAACTCTAGAGGGGTGCATTCCCGGCCCCTCGGTAAACCATGTGACTCTTGATCTTAGGACCCTGAGTTCAAACCCCGCATCGGGTGTAGCATTTACTAAACAAACAAACTCCATCTAGAATAAAATCTACCATTTGATTATATTCTCTTGATATTTGGAAATATGGCAATGTTATCTTCACATTGCAAAATAATGTTTGTTTACATATTCAATATTTATTCACTATGTGGCAGGAAGCAACTTTCCCTAAAGAAGGCATTTGAAATAATTTCTTCATCTTTATTAAGTATGAAAAGTACTATAAATGGAATAAGTTTTTGGCAAGAATATAAAAATGAATTAAATTTCAAAATTGAAGTCCTACAATGATTTCATTTATATAATTTTCTAAAACTGGTGAGTCAAGTCTCTGTAAATTGAGCCCTTTTATTCCCATGTGTGCAGGGAGAGCGAGTTATTTTATTTTATTCTTTAAAATTTATTTGAGAGGGAGCGAAAGTGACAGAGATCACAGAGGGAGAGCGAGAAGCAGACTTGCCATCAAGCAGAGAGCCTGATGTGGGGCTCGATCCCAGGACCCTGGGATCATGACCTGAGCTGAAGGCAGATGCTTAAAGCACTGAACCACCCAGGGGCCCCGAATCGAGTGTTTCTACATGTAAATCATTGTGTATTGACACCAGTGGGATGAAGCTACCTGGCTCCAGTCCTCACCATGCTTATTCTGATCTTTTCATTGTTCTCCACAAGCCCCCAACCCCACTCAGGAGGCCACACCCTTCCTGTAGTTACTGTAGTAAACAATGAGACTGTTAGTTTATGAATTTCACGAACTTTCCTACTCCATGTATTTTCCTAGAACTGCCTCCTCCCCTGCTCAGCAGTAGTCCCTTTTCCTATTTTTACAGAAAATTTAAATGTTTCTGTTTTAAAAATAACCATGTGTTCATTAGGAAAAATTCAAATTCAAATGCATATTTATATAGAAGAATACAAGTCAGGAGTCAGTGCCTCCCCACGCTGACGTACACTGAGTTACCACTGCGACAGGCTAAAACGCGTCGTTCTCAGACGTATTTTATGCACCTACAAATATAAACACACAAACATACGTATATCATGACACACTGTTGTTTTGATCAGAAATGGAGTCAGAGCCCACATTATACATAACAACTTGCTTTTTTCAGCAAACCATGTGGTCCTGGACATATTTTCATCTCAGTGGGTACAAATCTACTTTATTTTTGGCTGAATACCAGTTCTTAGTGTAGACACACTATAATTTATTTAACAATTCCTGCCTGATGTGAGCAAAGCCCACATCTGGTGTCAAGAGGAAACCAGCGTTGTAGCAAAACATAAAGGAAAGGACTGTGTTGCTCCTGTATACGGAGATTCAGAGAAATGAAGTCGCTTGAGCAAAAGGTCTGCATAACTAAAAATGTAAATACTGCCAAATTAAATGTCAAACACAGTTGTGGTAGTTTATAAAGGAAGGAAGAAAGAAGACAGCGTGCCAAAGGCAAATAACTCAACCTACAAGGCATGCCCACCCCCCACAGGAAAGAGGCATGTTCCTGCCTTGAGCTTTCCTATGTCCTCCTAAAAATTCCTATGTTGGAGTCCTAACCCCCAATGGGACTGTATTCAGAGATGAGGAGGTAATTCGGGTTAGATGAGGCCACAGTGGTGGGCCTCTCAAAATGGGATTAGTGCCCTTAAAAGGAGCCAAAGAGGGAAAGCGCACTCTCTTTCCAGCATGGGAGGACCCAGCAAGAAGAAGACAGTCACTTGCAAGATGGCCCTCACCAGAACGAAACCTGCCAGCACCTTGATCTCAGCTTCCCAGCTTCTAGAACTCTGACCAATGAATACGTGTTGTTTAGGCCCCAGTTTATGGTGGGTTTTTGTTTTTGTTTTTTAAGATTTTATTTATTTATTTGACAGACAGAGATCACAAGTAGGCAGCGAGGCAGAGAGGGGGAAGCAGGCTCCCCGCTGAGCAGAGAGCCCGATGCGGGGCTCGATCCCAGGACCCTGAGATCATGACCTGAGCCGAAGGCAGAGGCTTAACCCACTGAGCCACCCAGGCATCCTAGTATCTTCTTTCTTAACTAAAACAAACGACTACCTAACTGGTCCCTCATCTCCTCTCTTTCCAATTCACTCTCTATGTCACGAGGCAGTTAACGTTCTGAAAGGTCAATCAAATCACAGTAGCTGTCATTTGAATCCTTAAAATGTATCTGCAAGGTAGGTATTTTTATAGGTGGGGAAACTGAGGCTCACTCATGGCCAATACCTTAACCGACACCACAAAGCTAGTCAGGGGTAAAGCAACTCATGACTGTGACCTTCTTTACTGTCTTACAAAGAAAGGCATAAACTTCTCAGTACAATTCCTCATGACCCTTCGAACACGGGCCCAATTTGTCTTTCCAACCTCCCCTCCCGCAGCGCTCCTTGTGATCCAATCCTTACAGCCTCCTCACCATTCTGGAAGCCCAATGGGCACGTCTGCATCTTAGTTCTTCCTCACTTTGCTTGTTAATTCTGCCTTAATGCTCTTCCCGGTGTCCACGTGGGAAAGCCTGCTCATCCCGCCTAGTACAGAGCCACCTCTCAGGGCCAGTGCCCTGGGGAGAAAGCGTCCTCACTCCTCTCTGCTCTCAGAGCACTGTGGCCCTGTCTCTTACACAGTCCCATAGAACTTACTAGATCACAGTCAGGGGCAGCCCGCCTGCCCCATCCTACCGTCAGCACCTCAGGGCAGGGGCCAAGCTTTTTCCGTCTTTGCAGTCCCGGTTGCTAGCGCAGCATTGGACTTGCAAATGCTTATTGAATAAATGAATGGCGCCATGACTGACATAAAGCTCTATGTGTGTAAAACTCTACTTCACAAATGAATATACTGTCAGGTTCCTTTAAATGACTTGCTCTCAGGGCACCTGGGGGCTCAGTCAATGAAACGTTGGCCTTCAGCTCAGGTCATGATCTCAAGGTCCTGGGATCGGGTCCCACATCGGGCTCCCTGCTCAGCAGTGAGTCTGCTTCTCCCTCTCCCTCTGTGGTATGTCTCACTTTTGCTCTCTCTCAAATGAACAAAAAAATAATAATAAAGTACTTGTTCTCCCTGCACATATGGGAATAAAAGGGCTCGAGTTACAGAGCCTTGATAGGGTATATCTCTATTAGGGGGAGAAGAAAGGCCCACCTGCGTGCACCTTGGCTCTGAAGGCCAGCTGGGCCACCCTGGCTGCAGACTCCATGAGGAAGAAGCCGTCCCAGCAGCCCAGGGACAGAACACACAAGATGATGTGGAGCACTGGGGGCTCGACTAAAACTCCACTACTTTCCTCAAACTTGAGAGGATATGTCTGAACTCAGGTAGAGTCAAGGTCCCACTTGATTCTCTCATAAGCCTCAGTTCACTGAGCCTCGAAATAACTCAAGAGTTTCAGTAGTAATTCACCTTGACTACAGAAGATCTTGCTCAGGAAAGGAGCAGAAAATCAGCGCCAGCTCTTCTCCACCCAGGAAGGGGAAGGGTGGTCTTCAGTTAACATTTTGTCACTGTGATGCATAAACACAGCGATCTCAGCTCCTCTACATGCAGGGATTGGAACAGAAAGCCCTCCAGAAGCCCTGTTTGCTACTTAAGACACTTACTTAAAGGCCAGTGAATGTTCTCTCCACGCAAAACTGTCAGTAGCTGTGTGAATAACCGACCTGACGGGGTAGCAGTGTGGCCGCCGTCGCTCTGGGCTCCCTTTCATCCAGCAATTCCAAGGCATTTTTTAAGCATTACATTCCTATAAAGTCAGAACTCTCCCCGTTTACACTGGGTAATTTGAGCCTTAGTGATAGATTTGCCAAGGCTTCAAAGGGTTTAATGGTAAGATGTAAACAAAACCGGAAATCTTGATCCCAGTCTCTCTTCAACCATCCTTTTTTTTTTTAAGATTTTATTTTATTTTATTTTATTTTATTAAGATTTTATTTATTTATCTGACAGAGAGAGACAGCGAGAGAGGGAACACAAGCAGGGGGAATGGAAGGCTTCCCCACTGAGCAGGGAGCCCGATGCAGGACTCGATCCCAGGACCCCAGGATTGTGACCTGAGCCGAAGGCAGACGCCTAATGACTGAGCCCATTCAGGTGCCACAAAGATTTTATTTATTTGTCAGAGAGAGAGAAAGAGAGAGAGAGAGAGCCCGCACAAGAAAGGGGAGTTGCAGGCAGAGAGAGAAGCAGGGTCCCCACTGAGCAGGGAGCCCAATGCAGGACTCGATCCTAGGACCCCCGGATCATGACCTGAGCTGAAGGCAGACGCTCAACTGACTGAGCCGCCCAGGTGTCCCCAACCATCCTTCTATGTACATGCACACTCTGGTTCTTTGAATCTGACACTTAGGACTTGACACTAAATTTGACTTTGAAGGGTTACAGTAAGCGGTAGATCAGGAGGCCTCTGGTACAAACTACAGGCTGAGTGATATGTTTGTAGAAGATACTTTTTAGTCCGATCAGTCAGAAATGACAGGAAAGACCACAAGTCCCACAAGCCAGGGAGTCTATGGTATTTATATCTTATATAACAATTTATTTCAACATCTTCCTCTCCCCATCTTCATTCTCTCTGGAAGGAGGGACTGCTTGATGCCTTTTTTTTTTTAAAGATTTTATTTATGTATTTGATAAAGAGAGAGAGATCACAAGTAGGCAGAAAGGCAGGCGGGATGGCGTGGGGGCGGGGGGGGGAGCAGGCTCCCTGCTGAGCAGAGAGCCCAATGCGGGGCTTGATCCCAGGACCCTGAGATCATGACCTGAGCCGAAGGCAGAGGCTTAACCCACTGAGCCCGCCCAGCACCCCTGCCTGATGCCTCTAAAAGGCTGTTCTTTTTCCTCTGCAACCAGATGCCCAGTTATTCACCCCAGGGGCATGTTTCTAGACAGTGGAAGTCAATTTCTCGGAACCCAAGCTACAAGTCGATCCTCAATCTCTGGGCCACCCTCCCCCCTCCCCCCGGCCCAGGGGTGACGTGCAGGAACAGCAAAACACAGAGGTCACAGCAGCGGATGGAATTACACACCACACGGCCGCTCTCTCGAGAGCTACTCCAAGAGAACACGTCCCTGCCACTAGGTCTACTTTTAGATCTCTCTCCGCATCTCACAGTTTGCACCTGATGACCTACGAGGACAGGCTCAGTGACATGACGTGGGCGGAGTTCGTGAGCCCACCTGCCCTGACTAGCAGCAACACAGAGGGCTTCGGCTCTGAGGCTGGGCTGCTAGGTTTAAATCACGATTCAAGCACTCACAGGCTTACTGATCTGCGTCTAAATTCCTCGTACCCATATTCCTCATCTGTCCAAGACGCACTTTCCTCAGCCGGGTGGGAGGACAAAATGAGACAACACAGACGAAGGGCTTACAACGACCAGGTCTGGCAAACTGGAAGTGTTCAGCAAACGTTCACTGTTACGGTCACAGAGTAATGTGCAGGGAAAGAAAAGGGAATGTGCTGCGTTTGCTCTGTGTAGTAGAGTTTGAGCTGCCTATCTGAAGTGACTCTGATGTGATGTCTTTTGGAAACATGGGCTCAGTACAGCATCACACATATTTAATGACGACCGCATAGAAACAACAAAAAGTCCAGCGTTGATGCTCCTCTGGGAAAAGTGTCAAGTGTAAGGTCAAGGCTGCTTTCCAGGGCTTCGGGAGGAGCTCGCGGGTTCACAGAGAAGTGTCAACGAGGCCAGCGATGGGAAGTTGTGCCAGCCAGCAGAAACCTCCAAATGACCCCAGAGAAGCATTTACTTGTGTTTAAATAATCTCTATGGCCCTAAAATTTCAAAATAAAAAACAAAAAAGAACCTGTTTTGACACTAGAGGGAAGGAAATAGAAAGGGAGTAACGGAAGCAAATGGCAAGCAAGCCCCCATAAGAAGAAAGGGCCGTTTTCCAAGCACAAGTTGACTCCCGCGGAGGGAAGCAAAATCCTTACCAGCTCTATGGAAAAAGAAAGATCCTTCTACTCTAATTGCTAAGGCAGAGTAACAAATCAAAGAGCAGACATTTGATGAGCATTAGTTGGCAGGACTAAACGTGAAGCAGAAAGGATGGGGTATATTGAAAGCACTCTTGGACGGTGAATGAGAGCAAGGTGTCGGTCGCTCCAGATACAAAGGAAGAAAACAATGGAAACCAATCACCAAAAAATAAGATAAAATAAAAATATTTTTTGGGACACCTGGGTGGCTCGGTTGGTTGGGCAGCTGCCTTCGGCTCGGGTCATGGTCCCGGCGTCCTGGGATCGAGTCCCGCATCGGGCTCCTTGCTCAGCGGGGAGCCTGCTTCTCCCTCTGCCTCTGCCTGCCATTCTGTCTGCCTGTGCTTGCTCTCTCTCCCTCTCTCTCTCTCTGACAAATAAGTGAATAAAATCTTTAAAAAAAAAAATTTTTTTTTCCCCCTCCAGGTCACTTACTGCCTAAAAATCTTCAATATTCCCTACAGCCTACAGGACAGAGTCAAAACCTCTGCAGGTAACAGAGTGGCCCGCACCTACCTTTGCAATCCTGTCTGGCCATCAGGAAACGTGCACTCCTGCCAGCCTGACTTCCTTATTTGTTCCAGGGAGGAACAAACCACGTTCATTGCAGCTTTGTACCCCCAGCGCCTATCACAGTACCTGGCGCACAGGAGTTGCTGATCCAACAACAATGGGGAAGCTTTTAGGCCCATACTCTGCGCCTCGCTCCTGGAAAGCCCCTTCCCCACCCCACTGGCAAAAACCCAAGCATCTCCTCAGCCTCGCTCTGCACCAGCACCAGCAACCCACAACCACGGCTGCCGGCCTCGCTCCCGCTCCCACACCCCACACCACCCCATCACTCAGACCTCTGTTGCTCTGCAGACATTTCCTGTTTTTAAGTTTCGTCTGCCCCATACCCCGGAGCTTCTGGAGGAAGGCGGGATATGCTGAAGCAATGGAAGCAGTGGAAAGGGTATCGGTGTGCCGCCAGGCGAGGCTGGTTCTTTAACTTTGGGAAGACGTCACGTAAACACTTAGAACAGTGGCTGGGACACAGCATGCACTTTGCAAACGCTAGTACAGCCATTACTCGTTTCTTGGAACCTCAGTTCTCCCTCTTATAAAATGAGGTTAATAATAAATCTTCGGGGGCGCCTAGCCAGAACACTTGGTAGAGCCCGCGGCTCTTCTTTTCTTCTTTTTTTCAAGTTTTTCTTTAAATCCCGGTTAGGGGGCGCCTGGGTGGCTCAGTGGGTTAAGCCTCTGCCTTCGGCTCAGGTCATGTTCCCAGGGTCCTGGGATCGAGCCCCGCATCGGGCTCTCTGCTCAGTGGAGAGCCTGCTTCCCTTCTTCTTTCTCTGCCTGCCTCACTGCCTACTTGGGATCTCTGTTTGTCAAATAAATAAACAAAATCTTTAAATAAATAATTGAATAAATAAATAAATCCTGATTAGTTGGGGCACCTGGGTGGCTCGCTCAGTGCGTTAAGCCTCTGCCTTCGGCTCAGGTCATGATCTCAGGGTCCTGGGATCGAGCCCCGCATCGGGCTCTCTGCTCGGCAGGGAGCCTGCTTCCTCCTCTCTCTCTGCCCGCCTCTCTGCCTACTTGTGATCTCTCTCTGTCAAATAAATAAATAAAAACTTTAAAAAATAAGTAAATAAATAAAAATTAAAAAAATAATAAAATAAATCCCAGGGGAGCCCGGGTGGCTCAGTGGGTTAAAGCCTCTGCTTTCGACTCAGGTCATGGTCCCAGGGTCCTGGGATCGAGCCCCGCATCGGGCTCTCTCCTCAACAGGGAGCCTGCTTCCCTCTTTCTCTGCCTGCATCTCTGCCTACTTGTGATCTCTGTCTGTCAAATAAATAAAATTTAAAAAAAAATGCTGTAAAAAATAAATCACGGTTAGTTAACATACAGTGTAATGTTAGCTGCGGGCGTATGATTTTGTGACTCCACCATTTACAACGTCGCAAGTGCTGTCCTTAATACCCGAGCACAAGACTCTTAACCTCAGGGTAGTGAGTTCAAGTCCCCCATGTTAGGCATTAGAGCTTACTTTTACCAAACAAAAAAAAGTAAAAAGAAAAAGGAATAATGATAAATCTGTCAGGGGGTTCCTTGTGAAGATTAGGAATGCTGTCCGAAAAGTCTCGAGGACCTTTCTTGGCACACAGCTGCTATTCACGAATGGCCTCAGGGCAGCTATTCTTCCATTCTCCCAAAGCCTCATGCTGGGTGCAGAGAAGCTGCTCCGTGTGAGTTTACAGAATGTATTGAATGAACAGAGACATGGTCTAATGTCAACTCAGATATCAAGGGAAAACTTTTCATTCATTCATTCATTCAACAAATCTTTAAGGGGTTGTGGGTAGATACGAGGCTTTGTTCTAGTGCTGGGATGCTACAGGAAAACCAGTTCCTGGCCTGGGCAATTTACATTCTAAAAGAGAGGACAGATAATAAGCAGAGGGTGGGATGGAAATAAAAGCCTATATGGTGTTAAGTGCTATGAAGAAGGAGAAACGCAAGGGGAGGGTGCCCTAGCAGAGCTGGGAGGGGGCTGGTGCAGAGGGAGCATTTAGGAAGACTCAGCTACCCTTAGGCACCCGTAGGCAGACTCCTGTAGCCTTTCCACGTGGGTCAGTCTCTACTGAAAAGAGACCCACCGCCAGCAAAGGGGCTGTGTTCTGGCTCCCGGGGCCCCCCTCCACTCACACCAAGCCACAGACACTGCTGAGCCAGTGACTACAAACTATTTTCACAAGACAAGGCCAGCGAAGCCCCAAATGGAAGTAAAGAGGTTATAACCATACCGTTACCGGCCTGTTCCCCAGGAAGTTCAGATCACTGTTCTCTCCAAATAGGTAACCTTCGGGGTGCGTGGAGTCAAACTTCTCTCCTCCCATAATGAAGTGGCTGGCAAAATAGCTTCCTAGACAGGGAGAGACAGAGACACCCAACGGAAACCAGTCAGACTAAATCAAATAAAAAAACCAACTCCAAAAATGTTAACCCTTCCAACAGATAATTAACACCACTGTTGACCCCAAGAGAACTATCTCTGGATCTCAGACAGTGGCACGAGATAAGCCAAATCATAGCAGTGAGAACCCAAGATACCCACACAAATAGATCAATTTTCCCTTTAACATCATTAATCGAATCCTTATAATGATCTGTCTCTAACACCATCAGCCAAAAGTCCGGAGGGCCCCACAATGCACATTAATGAACATATACATGTATTTTGTTCCTGATTTTTTCCCTTAAACTTGAAGTGGTTACTTTCTTTTTTTTTTTTAAAGATTTTATTTATTTATTTGACAGAGAGAGATCACAAGCAGGCAGAGAGGCAGGCAGAGAGAGAGGAGGAAGCAGGCTCCCTGCCGAGCAGAGAGCCCAATGAGGGGCTCGATCCCAGGACCCTGAGATCATGACCTGAGCCGAAGGCAGTGGCTTAACCCACTGAACCACCCAGGCGCCCCTGAAGTGGTTATTTTCTATCCTCTGTATATTCAGGAATCTTAACTACAGGTATCAGCCTACACCCGCACGCACGTGCACACACACACACACACACACACACATTTCTTTGCCTAGATTTCCCTAAGCCAGCTGCTACCTAGACACAGAACCCTCGGCACCTGCCTACCCACACATATATACCTCTAGCACCCTCTCCAGTGAAGGCTCCTCCTTTTTCATTTTTGCTTAAAATGATTGTTAACAGGAAACTACACATGTAAATAATACCGCTGTCCTTGGCTTTCCCTACCAATCAGCACACAGATTGTGGCGTTTAACAGAACAATAGTCCAGCGCTATGAAAAGATGCACGCGCAGGCACACATGCGTGTACACACATACACACGTGTCCACACACACCCCTCGATCTCAAATTCACTAACTGCGAATGGCCAGGCTTTCGGGGATGTCAGTCATGGTGGGCGCTCTTTGCCTCACCTTGACTGGCCAGGAGGCAGGGATATTTTTAACACTACAATAACTAGAGGCGATCAGCAGTCACGGGTCAGACTCCCCATCTGCCTCGTCCAGACAGACGAGGAACTGTGCCAGGATATGACGGCACTGATAAGTCACCATGGGAGGCTTAGGCAACGCCACAGATTCCATCTGGGAATACTTTCCAACCCAGATGATTAAATGAATGACTCTTAACCCGAATTTCTATCATCTAAGTACTCCCAGGAAGGTAAGCCATCAGAAGGGAAGGACTTACACGACGACATGCCTTCTCAAGGCTCTCCTCACACATCCCAATTCCCAGATTGAGACAAAGAACTTATAAAACAGTGAGAGGCTTCACTGTCATCCGTCACACAGTGAGGGTATAGATACATTTTCTAAACCAATTTCAACTTTTGAGGTTTACAGCAAACTAAAAACAATGAGATTCCGCCCGTGAGGAAGGCACAGGAAGGAAGACAGAAGAAAATTCTTTTTTTTCTTTTTAAGATTTTATTTATTGTTGATGGAGAGAGATAACAAGAGAGGGAACACAAGCAGGGGGAACTGGAAAGAGAGAAGCAGACTCCCCGCTGAGCAGGAAGCCTGATGTGGGGCTCGATCCCAGGACCTTGGGATCATGACCTGAGCTGAAGGCAGACACTTAACTGAGCCTCCCAGGAGCCTCGAGAGAAGAAAATTCCAACAGAAAAACTGAACCAAATATTCGTTTTGGGGTTTTCTTCACATGGAGCTTTAGTCTAGAAACACTTATTACACAAAGCAAGCTAGATAAAATCACTCACCACAAAGTGAGGTCATTCTTTAATTAAACAACAAGTAGGAAAACATCCTTTGAGAGTAAGAGCCCCCAAAATCTATTACAGAGGAACTCGTGAAAGTTACCCACCCAAACTGAAAAAATACAACCAGCAGCCATCTGCCGTGATCCGACAGTGAAATTCATCATTTAGGAAAGCTTAATTATCAATTATTTATGTCCAGCACTTGCAAGCCCTATTTTCCAAGTGCATAATTTATAGAGGGGAAAGGTGCCCGGTTGCCTTAAGTAGACGCAGCCATCTCAAATAATTTAAGTCCTTTACTGTTGAACCTTACCAACATATATTTTCTATACATTAGAGATTATATATTTATTATACATTAACTGAAATTTTAAAGGTTAAAGATTTTGGGGAGCCTGGCTGGCTCCATCGGTAGAGCGTGTAACTGCTGATTTCCAGGTCGTGAGTTCAGGCCCCACCTTGGGGATAGAAATTACTTAAATTAAAAAAAAAATATAAAAAGATTTTATGTTGATGGATGGCTTACTCAAGTCATGGACAAAGAACAGAGAGAAGCAGGTTTGGTGCCTGGAGCTATACGGTTCAGCTCAGTATGGGACATGCTGAGTTTCTAGCGCCTGTGAACAGTCAGGTGAGGGATGAAGGGACAGTGAAATCCAGATCATCAACTTATAGGTGGTAGTGATTGATGCTAGCAAGAGGACAGCACTAATGGCTTGGGAAGCATAGGGTTAAAGATAGCGTGGGGTCTACTGGAAAAGCCTTTTTTTTTTTTTTTGGCCAAAATATTAAAAGAGAAGGAATTATCAAGAAAGTAGCGTAAAGCTAATTATAGTTTTGCCTTACATTAAAAATCAAGAACACAAACACAAAAAGATTTAAAATTAGGGTTAGGGGCGCCTGGGTGGCTCAGTGGGTTAAGCCTCTGCCTTCTGCTCAGGTCATGATCCCAGGGTCCTGGAATCGAGTCCCGCATCGGGCTCTCTGCTCAGCGGGGAGCCTGCTTCCTCCCTCTCTCTCTGCCTGCCTCTCTGCCTACTTGTGATCTCTGTCTGTCAAATAAGTAAATAAAATCTTTAAGAAAAGAAAAAAAATTAAATTAGGGTCAATATTTGAGAGATAAAAAAAGGACTTTTCATTTCAATAGCAGAGTCAGTGCAAAATTCCTTTAAAATAGATGATCTCCCTTGGTGCACTTAAAATACCAATACAGGGGTGTCTGGGTGGCTCAGTCAGTAAAGCATCTGCCTTCAGCTTACGCCATAATCCCAGAGTCCTGGGATCAAGACCCACATTGGGCTCCCTGCTCTGTGGGGAGTCTGCTTCTCCTTCTCCCTCTGCCTGCGGCTCCCCGTTTGTACTCTGTCAAATAAATAAATAAAAAATACAAATACAAATACCTCATCAGTTAAAAGAAAAAAATAAGCTTAAGGCAACCAAATGCTGGCTTGTTGCTTCTTTGGAAATGGACCCCTCTAATAACTTGTCCTAGTTAGACCAGTGAGACAGCAAATCCGCCACCTGCAGCCTGGATAAAGCTTTCTGTCTATTTGCCACAGCCGGTCTAAAGGCACGAACCAGTGCGGGGTCACGTAGAGCTACCGTATCAGCAGACAGTAACCCCTACCACACTAACAGTCCCTGAAAAAAATGCCTTCTGGACAGCCTGTGCACATTTTTACTTCTTAGTGTGAACTATGCTCTAAAATCAGAAATGCAGGATGGGACGCCTGGGTGGTTCAGTGGGTTGAGCCTCTACCTTCAGCTCGGGTTGTGATCTCAGGGTCCTGGGATTGAGCCCTGCATCTGGTTCTCTGCTCGGCGGGGAGCCTGCTCCCCAACCACCCACCCCTCCTTTCTGCCTACTCTTGATCTCTCTCAGTCAAATAAATAAAATCTTAAAAAAAAATAAAATAAAATCAGAAATGGTAGGGGAAAAGAGCTTTACTACAATACTCTGCCTATTTGCTAATAGGGACCTATATGACTAATGGATAAACTGCAAGTTTTTCATTATCAGGCAGCTATAATTTCTTTTTTTTTTTTTTTTTTTTTAGAGGGGGAGGAAGGGGCCGAGGGAGAGGGAGAGAGAGAATCTTAAGCAGGTTCCACACCTAGCATAGAGCCCAATGCAGAGCTCAGTCTCATGACCCTGAGATCATGACCTGAGGCAAAATCAAGAGTCAGATGCTTAACATACTGAGCCACCCAGGCACCCCAAGTTAGCTATAAATTCTTAACCAAAATTCATATTCGATTTCCTTGTGGGATTTAAGAAGACACATCTTGTGGTAATCATTTTATAAGACAGACATATATCATCACATTGTACACCCTAAACTTACACAATGTTATATGTCAAGTATATCTCAGGAAAGTGGAAAAGAAAAGAAAACACATCATACACAGATCTCCAAAATTATATTTAAAACATAAGGTTTGAGTGGGAGGGAGAAAAGAGAATTAGTGTTTAATGGGTATAGAGTTTCCGTTTTGTAAGAAGAAAAAGTTCTGGAGATCTTAACACTACTGAACTGCATGCTTAAAAAATGGTAAGAAAATAGATTTGATGTTACATATTTTTCTTTTCTCCTTTTTTTTAAAAAGATTTTATTTATTTATTTCTCAGAAAGAGAGAGAGCGCACAAGTAGGCAGAGTGGCAGGCAAAGGCAGAGAGAGAAGCAGGCTCCCCACTCAGCAAGGAGCCCAATGCAGAGACTCGATCCCAGGACCCTAGGATCATGACCCGAGCCGAAGGCAGTGGCTCAACCGACTGAGCCACCCAGGCGTCCCTGATGTTACATATTTTTCACTAAAATAAAAAGAAATAAAGAAAAGAAACATAAGCTTTGGTCCAGAATGTCCAACACTAATCCAAGTTCAGTATTAAAGGAAAAAAGTATTAGAGAAAAAAGGCATCCAGGCAAAAAGTGAAATTATTTATAAGGGAAGAAAATTACACTAGTGCTGCTCCTCCAGATCAGGGCTGTCCCATAAAAATATAACATGAGCCAAAAATGCAAGCCCCATACATAATTTTTTTTTTAAAGATTTTATTTATTTATTTGACAGACAGAGATCACAGGCAGGCAGAGAGGCAGGCAGAGAGAAGAAGGGAAGCAGCTCCCTGCTGAGTAGAGAGCCCGATGTGGGGCTCAATCCCAGGACCCTGGGATCATGACCTGAGCCGAAGGCAGAGGCTTTAACCCGCTGAGCCACCCAGGCGCCCCCCCCATACATAATTTTAAATTATCTGGTAGTCACATTAAAAAAAGCAAAATTAACTTTAATCTATTTTATTTGTCTTAATATTGGATATCCCAAAATATCCAAAATATTCTATCAACATGCAATCAGTATAAAAATTATTAAGAAGCTATTTACATTCTTTTTATTTTTTTAAAGCATGGAGTCTTCAAAAGCTGTGCGTGTTTTCCACTGTTTACAGCCCATCTCACTTTGGACTCGCCACATTTTAAGTGACATAGGTCCGCATGAGGCCAGAGGCTACCACAGTAGAAAGCATAGCTCCAGACTACTCCTTGCCCACTGATTTAATCTTAGTCACTTAGCAATATTTTCTGGCTCTACAGAAACATCAGAGCAACTGCAAAGGATCTTGTATTGAAGGAACCCTACCCTGTCGAGGACAGCTTTTGAACCAAGAATTCAAATCAATACATTGACTTCAACTGCCCACAATGAAAAATACACCTATCTGGTCTTCATCATGTGAACAACAGCAAAAAACCTCAGAATTCACTATCTTGGGGTGCCTGACTGGCTCAGTTGGCCAAACATGAGACTCTGGATCTCGGGGTTGTGGGTTCAAACCTTGTGCTGGGTGTAGAGATTACCTAAAATCTTAAAAAAAAAAAAAAAATTCACTGTCTTAAATAATTTACCCACTGAATGTTAGCTATTAGGGCATATTCCTAACATCACAGTGAAATTAAATATGCTCAGGCAAGGGATGCCTGGGTGGCTCAGTGGGTTAGGCCTCTGCCTTCAGCTTGGGTCATGATCTCGGGGTCCTGGGATTGAGTCCCGAATTGGGCTCTCTGCTCCGCGGGGAGTCTGCTTCCCCACCCCCACCCGCCCCTCTACCTACTTGTGATCTCACGTGCTCTCTCTGGCAAATAAATAAATTTTTTAAAAAATCTTAAAAAAAAAATATTGTTCAGTCAATCCCGTAATTTACATCTGGCCCAATGAGATACTCTGACATTTGCCACCAAATTTTATGAACTATAACATCACACAATAAAGGACAATTAAACCCATTTCCCATTTTTCTACAACTCTGTATGCCTTTTACAAGATGTATATATCTCAAGTCATCACGTTGTACACCTTAAACTTTATTGGTACCCTACATGTTAACAAAAATTCTAATTAAAGAAAATAACTTCTCTTTCCAAATCTGTGACATTACTTAAGTGTATCTGCCTGTAGAAATAGGCTTTTAGGGGAAAAAAAAAAACTGCCTAAGGCTCTAAGTAATAGCAATTTATTTACTGTCATGGCACAACCGCAAATCCAAGATTTTAGACTTTTAAAGTCATGTAAACTTTATGTTTTATAAAATGAAAACAAAAATGTTGAGTTAACAAAAAATTTTGACAATTTGTGTGGATTAAATGATAAAGTAAATTGTATTTGGGATTTTAGCCACTATCTTATGCTAAGTGGGAATTTTTATTGCAAGATCTATAAGCAATCTTCCCTTCTTTTGTTTAAATTCAATTAATTAACATACAGTGTATTATTCGTTTCAGAGGTACAGTTTAGTGATTCAATTGTATGTAACACCCAGAGCTCATTATATCACTTGTCTTCCCTAATGCCATCACTCAGTTACCCTATGCCCCACCCCACCCCCTCCAGCAACCCTGTTTATTTCCTATGGTTAAGAGTCTCTTATGGTTTCTCTCCCTGTCTGATAAGTCTTTTTTTATTTTTCCCTCCCTTTTTCTACATTCCTGTTTTCTAAAATTCCACATATAAGTGAATCCTATAACTGTCTTTCTCTGATTGACTTATTTCACTTAGCATAATACCCTCTAGTTCTATCCACGTTTTTGCAAAGGCAGGATTTCATTTTTTGATGGCTGAGTAATATCCCATTGTATACACATACCGCATCTTCTTTATCATTCATCTGTTGGTGAACAGCTGGGCTCTTTGGCTATTGTGGACATTGCTGCTATAAACACTGGGGTACAGATGCCCCTTCCGATCACTGCATTTGTATCTTTGGGGTAAATACCCAGTAGTGCAATTGCTGGGTCGTAGGGTAGCTCTATTTTCAACTTTTTGAGGAACCTCCATACTGTTTTCCAGAGTGGCTGCCCCAGCTTGCATTCCTATCAACAGTATAGGAGGGTTCCCCTTTCTCTGCATCCTCGCCAGCATCTGTCGTTTCCAGACTTGTTAATTTTAGCCATTCTGACTGGTATGAGGTGGGATCTCATTGTGGTTATGATGTGTATTTCCCTGATGCTGAGTGATGTGGAGCACTTTTTCATGTGTCTGTTGGCCATCTGGATGTCTTCTTTGCAGAAGTGTCTGTTCATGTCTTCTGCCCATTTCTTGACCAAACTATTTGCTCTTTGGGTGTTGAGTGTGGTTAGTTCTTTATAGGTTTTAGATATTAGCCCTTTATCTGATAAGACATTTGCAAATATCTTCTCCCATTCTGTAGGCTGTCTTTTGGTTTTGTCGACCATTTTCTTTGCTGTGTAAAAGCTTTTTATCTTGATGAAGTCCCAATAGCTCATTATTGCCTTTGCTTCCCTTGCCTTTGGAGACGTGTCCAGCCAGAAGTTGTGCAGCCAAGGTCACAGAGGGTGCTGCCTGTGTTCTCTAGGATTTTGATAGACTCTTGTCTGACATTTAGTTCTTTCATTCATTTTTATTCTATTTTTGTGTATAAGTAAATGGTCCAGTTTCATTCTTCTGCATGTGACTGTCCAATTTTCCCAACACCATTTGTTGAAGAGACTTTTTTCCATTGGATATTCTTTCTGCTTTGTCAAAGGTTAATTGAGCATAGAGTTGAGGGTCCATTTCTGGGTTCTCTATTCTGTTCCCCTAATCTATGTTTCTGTGCCAGTACCAGGCTGTCTGGATGATGACAGTTTTGTAATAGCGCTGGAAGTCCGAAATTGTGATGCCACCAGCTTTCGTTTATCTTTTTCAACTTTCTTTTAGCTATTCAGTATCTTTTCTGGTTCCATACAAGTTTTAGGATTATTTGTTCCAGCTCTGTGAGAAATGTTGATGGTATTTTGATAGGGAAGCAATATTCCCTTCTCTTTGTGTTTTTGTTGATGTCACAGTAAAACAAACAAAAAATAATCCTGCTTATAAGTGAAAAATGTTAATCCTCAACTATTTGCTTTTTAACTAATGGAGCTATATACTCGATTACTGCAGAAAATGGAATTGTATTTAAAAATAATTTCATTCAACATTAAAATATGAGAAAGCTGGCTATGGGAATCCTATTAGGTTTTCATGTATTTGAAAAATCTTCACCTAGGGGTGCCTGGGTGGCTCAGTGGGTTAAGTGCCTGCCTTCAGCTCAGGTCATGATCCCAGGGTCCTGGGATCGAGTCCCTCATCAACCTCCCTGCTCGGTGGGGGGTCTGCTTCTCCCCCTGCTCTTCCCCCTACTTGTGCTCTTTCTCTCTAATAAATAAAGAAAATCTTTTTAAAAATTACACAAGTAAAACACGCCTTTTGGAAAAAATAAAAATGCATAGAAGTATGTAATTTAAGAAGTGACAATCCCACTCTACTCTGGGATAAGTAACTCTACTTTTAACAACTGGTTTGTGGTCTTCCAGATTTTCCTCCACATATATAAACATGTTCGGGTTTTCTGTTTTATTTTCTTTTTTAACTTAATTGGGATATTACACATATTGATCTGTAAGTTACTTTTTTTTCTGCCTAATGTACTATAGGCATCCTTCCATGTCCACACTTACGGATCGAACTCATTATTCCTAATGACTACATAACAATAACTCACATTGAGGACTTACTCTGTACCAGCACTGTACTATAACGTATCATACAGGATATTCCTCACAACAACCTTATCAGGTGGGTGATAAAATTTTTTTTTTTAATTTTACAGAACTAATGATAAATGTACAGAGAAAGTAAGTAATTTATCCAAGGTCACACAGGTAGTTAAGAGGCAATGTCAGGGGGCACCTGGGTGGCTCAGTCGTTAAGCGTCTGCCTTCAGCTCAGGTCATGATCCCCGGAGCCCTGCACTGGGCTCCCTGCTCAGTAGGAAGCCTACTTCTCCCTCTCCCACTCCTTACGTTCCCCCTCTTGCTGAGTCTCTGTCAGATAAATAAAATCTTTTTTTTAATTTAAAGATTTTATTTATTTATTTGACAGACAGAGATCACAAGCAGGCAGAGAAGCAGGCAGAGAGAGAGGGGGAAGCAGGATCCCTGCTGAACAGAGAGCCCGATGCGGGGCTCCATCCCGGAATCCTGAGATCATGACCTGAGCTGAAGACAGAGTCTTTAACCCACTGAGCCACCCAGGCACCCCAGATAAATAAAATCTTTAAAAAGGGGGGGCAGTGTCAGGTCCCCAATCCAGCTATTTTTATTACAAAACGCCTATGTATACTCTTATCCATTACACTATATTCCCACTGAGTGCCCAGATTTAATTAATCTGTTCCCTACCGATGAACATTTCCTCCTCTCTCGTTTACATTGCTTGCTTGCTTTTTTCCCTCCCGAGTGGTATTATTATTGCTATTTGTTTTTACATCTGTAATTTGTGCTTATGGACTGTGTGGGATAAGGCGTTAATCATTTTTTTCCAAATAGGAAACTTTACTAACACCATTTATTGAATGTTCCATTTCCTCCACTAAGTTGAAAATATATTTTCATCATGCTATATATATCCCTAGCTCTGGACTCTAGTCTGTTCTGAATGAGCACAATGAAGTGGGTTTGCGTGAGTACCACATAGTTTTAACAACTGTAGCTTTCCGGTATTTGAAAAAAAATACACGTCAACAGATCCAAACCTTCAACAGATCCAAACCTTCCCCTCATTCTCAAGGTCCCAACCCTGACCCTTCTACCTGTCTTCCTTCTACTTTGTGACATTCCCTCAAAACCCTTCCACATTACATGTTGAAACATTAAGTTTCAACACCTTACATCTTCCCCATATTTTCATCCATACTGTCTCTTGGTCTCAAGAAGGCAGTCCTCCTCTCCCAGTTCCAAAGTTTACTTTTCCACTTGAGCGCCCATCCCCAACTCCCTCGACCTCCTTGAGACTCCATCAACAACCTCCCTCCCTCTCAGTGTTTCTATCCCTCTTTCCACTTGGCTTTTTACCTAACTCACACTGTAAGCATATTCTGGTCTTCCTGACTTAAAAAACAAATACAAAAAGAGTTCCATGTGCCATGCCTTAAAATCCGCCCACTGGCCCCTCAGGTGTCATTCCTGCCTGCTCCCACCCACCTCCAAGGACTCCTCAAGCCTTTACAGTGCTTTCCACCACTCTGCTGAAACTCTTCCCTGGAACACCCAGCAGGCCAAGCGTAATCTCATGCTTCACTCCCTTTATGAATGCTCAGATTTCCACGCTCATTTTTGGACTCCTTTCCCCTTGACTTCCAAAATCCTCATGGTTCTGAGTCTTTTCCTACCTACCACTCGTTTCGTGCTTCTGTGCAGCCCACATACATGGAAGTGTCCTCAAAAGCGCAGGTCTCTCCTTTTCTTCCATCCCCCCCCCCTTTCTCTTCCGCATCGAATCAAAAGCAGAGGCTCTGATTTAAGACAAAGCTGAATCTGATCCAGGTGCTGTCTTCTGCCACTGTGTGACCGAGGACAAGTTATTTAACTTTTTTGGGCTTTGGTGTCTTTATGAGTAATGCCTCTTTCAAAGGATTGTTTTTAGGCCCTGTGGGCAATTAACACACATTGGCTTCTCTTTTCCCATACTCCCAAACATTTTCTCCTGATCTTTCTTTGGAGTTTCAGTCCAAATCTTTAACCACCTACCGTATCTTTTCATCTAGATATCCCATCTTTGCTTCAAATTCAGTAACTTTTTTTTTTTTCTGGAAGAACAGAAATAAAGAATATTTTATCCTAAGAGCTGCCACCAGAATTCCTCTTAGCAAAGCCTTGGTCTTTTTTGGAATATACCTTAGTGAGCTACTTAGCATGGAGGGCAACACACCAAGGTCATGGGTACCTTTGCTGCTTGCTGATGCTACTCGAACTGCTTTGTAATTTTTCTTCTTAGAGGAAAAGGTAAGGAGAAGAGTCAAAAAAGAAGAAGGGGGCACCTGGGTGGCTCAGTGGGTTAAGCTTCTGCCTTCGGCTCAGGTCATGGTCTCAGGGTCCTGGGATTGAGCCCTGCGTCAGCAGGGAGCCTGCTCCCACCCCCCACCTGCCTGCCTCTCTGCGTAGCTGTGATCTCTGTCAAATTAAAAAAAAGAAAAACAAACCTTAAAAAAAAAAAAAAAAGAAGAGGAAAGAAATGTTAGGATGGAGAAAGGACCAGGTTGGTGAACCGAAGAGCCAGTGAAACTCCCCGGCTGAAGTACAGTTGGGAGTGATGAGGCTTACTGTGCCTCCGCATTCCTGCAGTGTGAACCCCAGCTCTGCATCATCCTCTGCAAATCTTTAGTAGAATTTAAACTTTGTGAATATGTGAACGGAATTTTTTGGAGAAACTGAAGAATGGACTGAATTACATTTATTGTGGGCCAGAGACAACAAGTGGAGGTCAGTAGCCAACATGGTTGTGCCATGGGTCATTTGGGAATTTGCAGAAATCTTGGAAGGGGCATGAGAAGTCTACACTCTATGATTTGGGGGAATGGGTGGGTTTCTGTCTAGTTTGTTTAGATCTTGAGAAGCAGTAAAGCCTTTGCTTTACTGAGCCATGAGGCTCACTTTACAAGCAGCGTCTGCCCCCAGATTCCCAATTTCTGTCAATGGTGCTTTACTTCTCTGATCACCCAGGTTAAAAATGTCATAGTCCTCAAAACCGCACACACACAGAATGTGGCTTTTCTGCAAAGCATCCTTGTCAAGACCTCAGCCCTTTCCAAGTTCAATGACGGTGGATTATCACGTTATAGCTCCCTAGCAACTCTCTCTGTTTCTAGTCTTTTTCTCCCTACAAACTATACCTCTAAGAGATCAATCTTCCTCAGAACACCACCTGGTTCTTCTCTTTTGGCTTTCTCTTTTGGCGTTGGGTGTAGAGATTACATAAAAATAAAATCAATAAGTCAATCTTTAAAAATTAAAATTAAAACTTAAAAATTTTTTTAAAAGTACACCAGCAACCTCCAGGCCATTACAAATACTACTCGCCACCCGGACTATTTGGGAGTCCCTCAATGTGTTCAGAAGAGCCATTGCTCCCAAGAACTCTACCCTAACTGATCAAGCTCTTCTGTTTTATCCAGTTGGTATAAACCCCTCCGTACTGCCATTTTTAAAGCTTTTTTGAGGTATACTATACACAGCATAAAATTCACCTATCGTACAATTCCACAGCTTTGGTAACTATCACAATCCAATTGAAAACACTTCCACTGTTTACAACTGATTCCCACTCTTTTCCCCAGCCTTAGGCAAACACTGCTGTTTCCCATCTCTATAAATTTGCCTTTTCTAGCCATTTCATAGAAATGGACTCATGTACAGTCTTACATCCAGTTTCTTGCACGTAACACAATGTTTTTGAGGCTAATCTGTGTAGTGCAGCACGTATCATCAGTTCATTCCTTTAAGGGGCCGAACAGCATTTTGTTGTATGAATATATCTCCCTTTGTTGATCCATTCACTAGCTGCTGAACATTTGGATTCTTTCCCATTTGGGGGCTATTATGAACAATGCTGCTATGCACATTCCCATGCATGTCTGTGTGTGAATCTTTTGGAGAGATGCGTGGGAGTGGAACTGCTAGACCATAAGGTAAACTTAAGTTTAACTTTTTAAGATTCTCCCAAACTCTTAAAAAGTGGCTGTTACCATTTTACATTCCCAACAGCAATGCACAAGGATTGCAATTTCTCTACATTCTCACCAACACTTGATACTGTCTTTTTTTTTTTTTTAATTTTATTTATTTATTTGACAGACAGAGATCACGTAGGCAGAGAGGCAGGCAGAGAGAGGGGGGAAGCAGGCTTCTTGCTGAGCAGAGAGCCCGATGTGGGGCTCGATCCCAGGACCCTGGGATCATGACCTGAGACAAAGGCAGAGGCTTTAACCCACTGAGCCACCCAGGTGCCCTGATTCTTTTTTATTGTAGCTATCCTTTTTTTTTTTTTTTTTAGATTTTTATTTATTTGGCAGAGAGAGAAATCACAAGTAGGCAGAGAAGCAGGCAGAGAGAGAGGGGGAAGCAGGCTCCCTGCTGAGCAGACAGCTCGATGCGAGCTCAATCCCAGGACTCTGGGATCACAACCTGAGCCGAAGGCAAAGGCTTTATTTAACCCACGGAGCCACCCAGGCGCTCCTGTAGTGATCCTCTTGGTTGTGAAATACTACCTCATTGTGGTTTTAATTGTATTTCCCTAACAACTACTGGTGAGCATTTTTCCATGGTTTTATTAGCCACCCTTTTATCTTCTTTGGTGATATCTCTATCCAACTCTTTTGTCCATTTTTATTTTTATTTTTTGTGGAGCCCAACAACGCATGGCTGGAACCCACAACTCTGAGATCAAGACCTGAGCTGAGATCAATAGCCTGACGCTTAGCCAACTAAGCCATGTAAGAGCCCCTCTTTTGTCCATTTTTAAATTGGGTTGTCTTGTTAATACTAAGTTGTTCAAGTTCTTGGGACATTCTGGATGCAAATCCTCTATCCATGTGTTTTGCAAAGATTTTCATACGGAAGGTGGCTTGATTTTTCATCTTCTTAATGTTTCCCGAAGCAGAAACATCCTTAATTTTGGAGAAATCCAATTTACCAGTTTTTTTCCTCTTCTGGATTGTGCTTTTGATGCTCTATCAAAGAACTCCTTGTCTAATTTGAATCAAATAAATATTTTCTCCTGTATCTTCTTTCAGGGGTTTTACAGTTTTCATTCTTACATTTGGGCCGTTTTTTAAAACAGCTTTATTGAGATACAGTTCACAAACCACACAAGTCACCTATTTAAAGTGTACTATCCAATGGTTTTCCAGTATATTCACAGAGTTATGTAACTATTCAGCACTAATTTTAGGACATTTTCATTATTCCAACAAGAAACCATTAGCAGTCCCCCCTTTCCCCCTCCCCCCAGCCACTGACACTCGCTAATCTACTTTCTGTCTCAGAGGATTTGCCTCTCACGGACATTCAGGATTATACAATGTATAGCATTTTGCTTCTGGCTTCCTTCACTCGACATTAATATTTCAAGGTTCATCCACAGTGAAGCAAATACCAATACTTCAGTCCCTGTTGTTGCCAAATAATGTTCCATTGTGTGGACTTACCATATTTTATCAACTGTTCCATTTGCCAGTTGATGGACATCTGGGTTATTTCCACCTTTTAGCTATTATGAAAAATGCTACTATGAACACTGATGTACACACATTTTTTCCCATTTTTTTCTTGGGTGTATATATACCTAGAAGTGGAATTAACTGAGTCATTTAAGGAACTGTCAAACCGTTTTCCAAAACAACTGCACTATTTTACACTTCTGCCGGCAGGGTGCCGGAGTTTCAGTTTCTCTACATCCTCACTAAACTTGTTATTAGTCGTTATACTGACTACAGCCATCCTGCGGGGTGTGAAGCGGTAACTAATCAGCGTTGCATTTCCCTAATGGCTAACGAGAGTGAGCATCTTTTCCTGTGTTTATTGTTCAGGACCATTGTTCCTTTTCTAGTTGGGTTGTCTTTTTCTTATTGAATTGTACAAGTTCTTTTTATATTCTTGATACAGATCCCTTATCATATATATGATTTACTAATATTTTCTCCCGTCCTGTGACTTGTATTTTCATTCTATCATCCATTCCGAGTTAATTTTTGGTGATATGAAGGAAGAGTTTAAGTTTTGTTTTGTTTGCTTGTTATTATTCAAATGTCCCAGCACCATTTGGCAGGGGGTGGGGGGGGCTTATTCTTTTCCTGTTGAAATGCCTTGGTACATTTTTTTTTTTTAAAGGTTTTATTTATGGGGCACCTAGATGGCTCAGTCAGTTAGGCATCTGCCTTCAACTCAGGTCATGATCCCGGGGTCCTGGGATCAAGCCCCGCTTTGGGCTCCCTGCTCAATGGGGACCCTGCCTCTCCCTCTCCCTCTACCACTCTCCTGCTTGTTCTCTCTCTGTCAAATAAATAAATAAATAAAATCTTAAAAAACAAAACAAAACCAGCCAATTTCTTTTAAAAAATATCTGTTGGGATTTTGACTCAATTTTTAGCTCAATTTGGAGAACGCTGGCATCTTGACAATATTGACTTTTCCAACATGAAATGTTTAATTACTTAGATCTTTCTAAACTTCTTTAAAGCATCAATCTCAGCAATATTTTACAATTTTCAGTCTTATAGAATCTTCAGTCTTACAAGTCTTATACTTCTTATGTTAAATTTATTCTAAGAATTTTATTCTTTTTGATGCTATTGGGAATGAACTGCTTTCTTAATTTAATTTTCAGATTATTGTTTGTATGTAAAAATAGAATTGATTTTTGTATGTTGATCTTGGATGTGCAAACTTCTGAACTCATTTATTTTTTTTTTAAGATTTTATTTATTTATTTATTTGACAGAGAGAGATCACAAGTAGGCAGAGAGGCAGGCAGAGAGAGAGAGGAAGGGAAGCAGGCTTCCTGCTGAGCAGCGAGCCCGATGCGGGACTCGATCCCAGGACCCTGGGATCATGACCTGAGCCGAAGGCAGCGGCCCAACCCACTGAGCCACCCAGGCGCCCCTGAACTCATTTATTAATTGTAGTGGTATTTTTGTGGAATCCTTGGTGTTTTCTACACATAGGGTCATGTCATCAGTGAATAGACAGTTTTACTTCTTCCCTTATAATCTGGATACCTTTTTTTTTTTTTAAGATTTTATTTATTTATTTGGCAAAGAGACACAGCGAGAGAGGGAACACAAGCAGGGAGAGTGGGAGAGGGAGAAGCAGGCTTCCCAAGGAGCAGGGAGCCGATGCGGGGCTTGCTCCCAGGACCATGGGATCACGACCTGAGCTGAAGGCAGATGCTTAATGACTGAGCCACCCAGGCACCCCTAATCTGGATACCTTAAAGATATTTTTTTTAAATGTGTATGTGTGTTTGTTTTTTTTGCCATACTGGACAGAATCTCCCATCAACACTGAATGGCAAAAGCAGACATCCTTCCCTTGTTCCCAATCTGAGCAGGAAAGCATTCTGTATTTCACCGTTAAGTATTACTAGCCAGGCTTTTCACAGATGCCCTTTATCAGGCTGAGGAAGTTCCCTCTATGCCTAGTTTGCTGAGTGTTCTTCAACTTGGAAAGGTTGGATTTGTCAAATATTTTGTCTCCATGTATTGAAATAAACATGTGGTTTTATTCTTTATTCTACTAAAATAATACATTTATATTTGATTGCTATTAATCATTGTCACATAAAATATTAACATTGATTTCAGACATCAAACCAACCCTGCATTCTCAGGATATATCCTACTTGGTTATGGTATAGTCTGTATCTTTAGTTCTCTCTGTATGCCTGCATTCTACCTCTGAATTAGATGATAAGCACTGAAATTCTGGAAGGAGCATAATTTTTAAATAATGCTATTTAAAGGCCATATATTTTAGATTAAAAAACTGTTTTCATAGCATAAGCACTCTTTCAGCAACTAAAACCTTGAGCTTAGCACCTATTTTGCAAGAAAATTAGTTAGAATAGGAAATCACTATAATTGTTAAATTTTATGTGTCAACTTGGCTTGGCTATGGTGCCTAGTTGTTTGTCCAAACATTAATCTAGATGTTGCTGTGAGGGTATTTTGTAGACATGATTAACATCTATCATTAGTTGACTTTAAGTAAAAGAGATTACCCTTGATAACGTGGGTGGGCTTCATCTAATCAGTTGAAGACTGTAAGAGCAAAAACGGAGGTTCCCCAGAAAATAAGGAATTTTCTGTCTTAAGACTCTAACATAGAAATCCTGCCTGAGTTTCCAGTCTGCCAGCTTGCTCTACAGATTTCAGATTCAAGACTACATCAACTCTTGTCTGAATTTCCAGCTTGCTGGCGGGCCCTAAATATTTTAGACTTGCCAGCCCCCACAATCACAGGAGCCAATTCCTTAAAATAAATCTTTTTATTTTAAGGAATGTATATTCCTTAAAATAAGGAATAGACATTTTATTTTATTTTATTTTATTTTAAGGAATATACATTTTTTTTATTTTAAGGAATATACATATATTTTTATTTTTTTATTTTAAGGAATATACATATATTTTTATTTTTTTATTTTAAGGAATA